>NC_090752.1:61070102-61077602 GCF_036898095.1 Palaemon carinicauda | reverse complement strand
TTGCTGCTGTAATATGTTACCAATTAATCAAAATACATAAAATAGCTGCTGTAATATGTTACCAATTAATCAAAATACAAAATATAGCTGCTATAATATGATACCAATTAATCAAAACACCAGAAAAAATAGCTGCTTTAATATGTTACCAATTAATCAAAATACA
Source organism: Palaemon carinicauda (assembly GCF_036898095.1). NCBI lineage: Eukaryota > Metazoa > Arthropoda > Malacostraca > Decapoda > Palaemonidae > Palaemon > Palaemon carinicauda. The sequence continues at coordinate 61,077,436 of NC_090752.1, read as the reverse complement.
TAAAATAGCTGCTGTAATATGTTACCAATTAATCAAAATACCAAAAAAAAAATAGCTGCTATAATGTTACCAATTAATCAAAATACCAAAAAATTGCTGCTGTAATATGTTACCAATTAATCAAAATACATAAAATAGCTGCTGTAATATGTTACCAATTAATCAAAATACAAAAATAGCTGCTGTAATATGACACCAATTAATCAAAATACAAAAAAAATAGCTGCTGTAATGTTACCAATTAATCAAAATACAAAAAATAGCTGCTGTAATATGATACCAATTAATCAAAATACAAAAAATAGCAGCTGTAATGTTACCAATTAATCAAAATACCCCAAAAAAAATAGCTGCTGTAATGTTACCAATTGATCAAAATACAAAAAAAAAAGCTGCTGTAATGTTACCAATTAATCAAAATACAAAAAAAAAAAATAGCTGCTGTAATATGATACCAATTAATGAAAATACAAAAAATAGCTGTTGTAATGTTACCAATTAATCAAAATACAAAAAAAAATAGCGGCTGTAATGTTACCAATTGATCAAAATACAAAAAAAAATAGCTGCTGTAATGTTACCAATTAATCAAAATACCAAAAAAAAATAGCTGCTGTAATATGATACCAATTAATCAAAATACAAAAAATAGCGGCTGTAATGTTACCAATTGATCAAAATACAAAAAAAAATAGCTGCTGTAATGTTACCAATTAATCAAAATACAAAAAAAAAAAATAGCTGCTGTAATATGATACCAATTAATCAAAATACAAAAAATAGCTGTTGTAATGTTACCAATTAATCAAAATACAAAAAAAAATAGCGGCTGTAATGTTACCAATTGATCAAAATACAAAAAAAAATAGCTGCTGTAATGTTACCAATTAATCAAAATACCAAAAAAAAAATAGCTGCTGTAATATGATACCAATTAATCAAAATACAAAAAATAGCTGCTGTAATGTTACCAATTGATCAAAATACAAAAAAAAATAGCTGCTGTAATGTTACCAATTGATCAAAATACAAAAAAAATAGCTGCTGTAATGTTACCAATTGATCAAAATACAAAAAAAAAATAGCTGCTGTAATGTTACCAATTGATCAAAATACAAAAAAAAAATAGCTGCTGTAATGGTACCAATTAATCAAAATACCAAAAAAATAGCTGCTGTAATATGATACCAATTAATCAAAATACAAAAAATGGCTGCTGTAATGTTACCAATTAATCAAAATACCAAAAAAAATAGCTGCTGTAATGTTACCAATTGATCAAAATACAAAAAAAAAATAGCTGCTGTATTGGTACCAATTAATCAAAATACCAAAAAAAAAATAGCTGCTGTAATGTTAACAATTAATCAAAATACAAAAATAGCAGCTGTAATATGTTACCAATTAACCAAAATACCAAAAAGATAGATGCTGTAATATGATACAAATTAATCAAAATACAAAAAAAAATAGCTGCTGTAATATGATACCAATTAATCAAAATACCAAAAAGATAGATGCTGTAATATGATACCAATTAATCAAAATACAAAAAAAAAATAGCTGCTGTAATATGATACCAATTAATCAAAATACAAAAATAGCAGCTGTAATATGATACCAATTAATCAAAATACAAAAATAGCAGCTGTAATAGGTTACCAATTAATCAAAATACAAAAAATATGGCTGCTGTATGTAGTCAATAAATCAAAATATATAAAATTAGCTGCTGCAGTCTCCTGATATATTTGAAATGAGAACATATATAAGTTAAAAGACATAGACGGTTTCCAAAATAGGGAAGACTGTAGAAACTTGATGGTGTAAGTTATTGGATCCATTATCTTTTGGCATATTGAGGTATCCTACCCATACAAAAAAAAAAAATAGAAATTTTCAGAATAATGGAACTAAACTATATCACATACCTTGGAATTAATTTCTTTGATACTAAATGATTCCATTTGTGCTTGAGAAAATGTATTTTCTAACCAAATAAAATTACATTTTGATGCAAATTCCAATTGCTTCTATAATATTTAAGGATGTATTCACAAGAATGACATAAGAGAAAGGAGAAAGCCATGATTTGATTAATGAAAGAATATTTTTTCTTCTAATGTGTATAAAATTTTCTTTGGATTGTTATCATCTACTCTCCCTTCAGAGATGAAAGTAAGGACTTTTACTCTCCCTTCAGAGGTGGAAGTAAGGACTTTTACTATCCCTTCAGAGGTGGAAGCAAGGACTTTTACTCTACCTTTGGAGATGAAAATAAGACTTTTACTCTCCCTTCAGAGGTGGAAGTAAGGGCTTTTAATCTCTCTTCAGAGATGGAAGTAGGGACTTTTACTCTCCCTTCAGAGATGAAAGTAAGGACTTTTACTCTCCCTTCAGAGATGAAAGTAAGGACTTTTACTCTCCCTTCAGAGGTGGAAGCGAGGACTTTTACTCTACCTTCAGAGATGGAAGTAAGGACCTTTACTCTCCCTTCAGAGGTGGAAGTAAAGACTTTTACTATCCCTTCAGAGGTGGAAGTAAGGACTTTTACTATCCCTTCAGAGTTGGAAGCGAGGACTTTTACTCTCCCTTCAGAGATGAAAGTAAGGACTTTTACTCTCCCTTCAGAGGTGGAAGTAAGGACTTTTACTCTCCCTTCAGAGATGAAAGTAAGGACTTTTACTCTCCCTTCAGAGGTGGAAGCGAGGACTTTTACTCTACCTTCAGAGATCAAAGTAAGGACTTTTACTATCCCTTCAGAGGTGGAAGTAAGGACTTTTACTCTCCCTTCAGAGGTGGAAGTAAGGACTTTTACTATCCCTTCAGAGGTGGAAGCAAGGACTTTTACTCTACCTTTGGAGATGAAAATAATACTTTTACTCTCCCTTCAGAGGTGGAAGTAAGGGCTTTTAATCTCTCTTCAGAGATGGAAGTAGGGACTTTTACTCTCCCTTCAGAGATGAAAGTAAGGACTTTTACTCTCCCTTCAGAGATGAAAGTAAGGACTTTTACTCTCCCTTCAGAGGTGGAAGCGAGGACTTTTACTCTGCCTTCAGAGATGAAAGTAAGGACTTTTACTCTCCCTTCAGAGGTGGAAGCGAGGACTTTTACTCTCCCTTCAGAGATGAAAGTAAGGACTTTTACTCTCCCTTCAGAGGTGGAAGCGAGGACTTTTACTCTACCTTCAGAGATGAAAGTAAGGACTTTTACTCTCCCTTCAGAGGTGGAAGCGAGGACTTTTACTCTACCTTCAGAGATGAAAATAAGACTTTTACTCTCCCTTCAGAGGTGGAAGTAAGGACTTTTACTCTCCCTTCAGAGGTGGAAGCAAGGACTTTTACTCTACCTTTGGAGATGAAAATAAGACTTTTACTCTCCCTTCAGAGGTGGAAGTAAGGGCTTTTAATCACTCTTCAGAGATGGAAGTAGGGACTTTTACTCTCCCTTCAGAGATGAAAGTAAGGACTTTTACTCTCCCTTCAGAGGTGGAAGTAAGGACTTTTACTCTCCCTTCAGAGATGAAAGTAAGGACTTTTACTCTCCCTTCAGAGGTGGAAGCGAAGACTTTTACTCTACCTTCAGAGATGAAAGTAAGGACTTTTACTCTCCCTTCAGAGGTGGAAGTAAGGACTTTTACTCTCCCTTCAGAGGTGGAAGCAAGGACTTTTACTCTACCTTTGGAGATGAAAATAAGACTTTTACTCTCCCTTCAGAGGTGGAGGTAAGGGCTTTTAATCTCTCTTCAGAGATGGAAGTAGGGACTTTTACTCTCCCTTCAGAGATGAAAGCAAGGACTTTTACTCTCCCTTCAGAGATGGAAGTAAGGACTTTTACTCTCTCTACAGAGATGTAAGCAAGGACTTTTACTCTGCCTTCAGAGATAGAAGTAAGGACTTTTACTTTCCCTTCTTATGGAAGTAAGGACTTTTACCCTCCCATCAGAGATGGAAGTAAAAACTTTTACTCTGCCTTCAGAGATAGAAGTAAGGACTTTTACTATCCCTTCATAGATGGAATTGGAAACTTTTACTCTCCCTTCATAGATGGAAGTAAGGACTCATACTCTCCCTTCAGAGATGGAAGCAACTATTTTTACTCTCCCTTCAGAGATGGAAGCAACTATTTTTACTCTCCCTTCAGAGATGGAAGTAAGGACTCATACTCTCCCTTCAGAGATGGAAGCAATGATTTTTATTCCCTTCAGAGATGGAAGCAATGATTTTTACTCCCTTCAGATATGGAAGCAATGATTTTTACTCTCCCTTCAGAGATGGAAGCAATGATTTTTACTCCCTTCAGAGATGGAAGCAATGATTTTTACTCTCCCTTCAGAGATGGAAGCACCGATTTTTACTCTCCCTTCAGAGATGGAAGCAACGATTTTTACTCTCCCTTCAGAGATGGAAGCAACGATTTTTACTCCTTTCAGAGATGGAAGCAATGATTTTTACTCCCTTCAGAGATGGAAGCAATGATTTTTACTCTCCCTTCAGAGATGGAAGCAACGATTTTTACTCTCCCTTCAGAGATGGAAGCAATGATTTTTACTCCCTTCAGAGATGGAAGCAATGATTTTTACTCTCCCTCCAGAGATGGAAGCAACGATTTTTACTCTCCCTTCAGAGATGGAAGCAACGATTTTTACTCTACCTTCAGTGATGGAAGCAACTATTTTTACTCTCCCTTCAGAGATGGAAGCAACGATTTTTACTCTCCCTTCAGAGATGGAAGCAACGATTTTTACTCTCCCGTCAGAGATGGAAGCAACGATTTTTACTCTCCCTTCAGAGATGGAAGCAACGATTTTTACTCTCCCTTCAGAGATGGAAGCAACTATTTTTACTCTCCCTTCAGAGATGGAAGCAACGATTTTTACTCTCCCTCCAGAGATGGAAGCAACGATTTTTACTCTCCCTTCAGAGATGGAAGCAACGATTTTTACTCTCCCGTCAGAGATGGAAGCACCGATTTTTACTCTCCCTTCAGAGATGGAAGCAACGATTTTTACTCTCCCTTCAGAGATGGAAGCAACGATTTTTACTCTCCCTTCAGAGATGGAAGCAACGATTTTTACTCACCCTTCAAAGATGGAAGCAACGATTTTTACTCTCCCTTCAGAGATGGAAGCAACGATTTTTACTCTCCCTTCAGAGATGGAAGCAACGATTTTTACTCTCCCTTCTGAGATGAAAGCAACTATTTTTACTCTCCCTTCAGAGATGGGAGCAACTATTTTTACTCTCCCTTCAGAGATGGAAGCACCGATTTTTACTCTCCCTTCAGAGATGGAAGCAACGATTTTTACTCTCCCGTCAGAGATGGAAGCAACGATTTTTACTCTCCCTTCAGAGATGGAAGCAACGATTTTTACTCTCCCGTCAGAGATGGAAGCAACGATTTTTACTCTCCCTTCAGAGATGGAAGCAATGATTTTTACTCTCCCTCCAGAGATGGAAGCAACGATTTTTACTCTCCCTTCAGAGATGGAAGCAACGATTTTTACTCTACCTTCAGTGATGGAAGCAACGATTTTTACTCTCCCTTCAGAGATGGAAGCAACGATTTTTACTCTCCCTTCAGAGATGGAAGCAACGATTTTTACTCTCCCGTCAGAGATGGAAGCAACGATTTTTACTCTCCCTTCAGAGATGGAAGCAACGATTTTTACTCTCCCTTCAGAGATGGAAGCAACTATTTTTACTCTCCCTTCAGAGATGGAAGCAACGATTTTTACTCTCCCTCCAGAGATGGAAGCAACGATTTTTACTCTCCCTTCAGAGATGGAAGCAACGATTTTTACTCTCCCGTCAGAGATGGAAGCACCGATTTTTACTCTCCCTTCAGAGATGGAAGCAACGATTTTTACTCTCCCTTCAGAGATGGAAGCAACGATTTTTACTCTCCCTTCAGAGATGGAAGCAACGAATTTAATCTCTCCCTTCAGAGATGGAAGCAACGATTTTTACTCTCCCTTCAGAGATGGAAGCAACGATTTTTACTCTCCCTCCAGAGATGGAAGCAACGATTTTTACTCTCCCTTCTGAGATGAAAGCAACTATTTTTACTCTCCCTTCAGAGATGGGAGCAACTATTTTTACTCTCCCTTCAGAGATGGAAGCACCAATTTTCACTCTCCCTTCAGAGATGGAAGCAACGATTTTTACTCTCCCGTCAGAGATGGAAGCAACGATTTTTACTCTCCCTTCAGAGATGGAAGCAACGATTTTTACTCTCCCTTCAGAGATGGAAGCAACGATTTTTACTCTCCCTTCTGAGATGAAAGCAACTATTTTTACTCTCCCTTCAGAGATGGGAGCAACTATTTTTACTCTCCCTTCAGAGATGGAAGTAAGGACTCATACTCTCCCTTCAGAGATGGAAGCAACGATTTTTACTCTCCCGTCAGAGGTGGAGGTAAGGGCTTTTAATCTCTCTTCAGAGATGGAAGTAGGGACTTTTACTCTCCCTTCAGAGATGAAAGCAAGGACTTTTACTCTCCCTTCAGAGATGGAAGTAAGGACTTTTACTCTCTCTACAGAGATGTAAGCAAGGACTTTTACTCTGCCTTCAGAGATAGAAGTAAGGACTTTTACTTTCCCTTCTTATGGAAGTAAGGACTTTTACCCTCCCATCAGAGATGGAAGTAAAAACTTTTACTCTGCCTTCAGAGATAGAAGTAAGGACTTTTACTATCCCTTCATAGATGGAATTGGAAACTTTTACTCTCCCTTCAGAGATGGAAGTAAGGACTCATACTCTCCCTTCAGAGATGGAAGCAACTATTTTTACTCTCCCTTCAGAGATGGAAGTAAGGACTCATACTCTCCCTTCAGAGATGGAAGCAATGATTTTTATTCCCTTCAGAGATGGAAGCAATGATTTTTACTCCCTTCAGAGATGGAAGCAATGATTTTTACTCTCCCTTCAGAGATGGAAGCAATGATTTTTACTCCCTTCAGAGATGGAAGCAATGATTTTTACTCTCCCTTCAGAGATGGAAGCACCGATTTTTACTCTCCCTTCAGAGATGGAAGCAACGATTTTTACTCTCCCTTCAGAGATGGAAGCAACGATTTTTACTCCCTTCAGAGATGGAAGCAATGATTTTTACTCCCTTCAGAGATGGAAGCAATGATTTTTACTCTCCCTTCAGAGATGGAAGCAACGATTTTTACTCTCCCTTCAGAGATGGAAGCAATGATTTTTACTCCCTTCAGAGATGGAAGCAATGATTTTTACTCTCCCTCCAGAGATGGAAGCAACGATTTTTACTCTCCCTTCAGAGATGGAAGCAACGATTTTTACTCTACCTTGAGTGATGGAAGCAACTA
>NC_090752.1:61035102-61060102 GCF_036898095.1 Palaemon carinicauda | reverse complement strand
GACTCTTAAAATTTTAGGTGTGATTCTCGACAGCAAATTTACTTTTGAGAAACACATTAGGTCTGTGTCTTCATCAATTGCACAAAAAATTGGCTTATTGAGAAAGACTTACAAGATTTTCGGTGATCAATCTATTCTGAAAAAGTGTTTTAATTCTTTCATTCTACCTTGTTTTGAGTATCGTTCTCCTGTCGGGTGTTCAGCTGCTAATTCTCATCTTAATTTGTTGGACAGAAACTTACGGTCTATTAAATTTCTTATTCCTGATCTAGATATTAATCTTTGGCACCGTCGTTCATTTAGTTCATTATGCATGTTGCATAAGATTTTTCATATCTCTGACCATCCTTTACATTCAGATCTCCCTGGACAATTCTATCCTGTTCGTAATACTAGGCAGGCAGTTAATTCTAATAGCCAGGCTTTCTCCATCATGAGGCTCAATACTACAAAGTATTCTAGAAGTTTTATTCCAGCTATTACCAAGTTGTGGAATGATCTTCCTAATAGGGTAGTTGAATCAGTAGAACTTCAAAAGTTCCAAGTTGCAGCAAATTTTTTTCATGTTGACCAGGCTGACATGAGTCTTTTCATAGTTTATATATGACATATCTGTTTTTGACGTTAATAGTTTATATAGGACATATCTGTTTTGACGCTGTTACTGTTTTTAGAATTATATATTGTTAATTTATTCTCATCATTTATTTATTTCCTTATTTCCTTTCCTCGCTGGGCTATTTTTCCCTGTTGGAGCCCTTGGGCTTATAGCATCTTGCTTTTCCAACTAGGGTTGTAGCTTGGCTAGTAATAATAATAATAATAATAATAATAATAATAATAATAATAATAATAAAAAGCCTTTAGACAAGGAAACAGTCAATAGGAAAAAGACTTTAGGCAGAAGAAACACTCTGCAGGAAAAAGCCTTTGGGTAGGGAAACAATCAGCAGGAAAGAGACTTTAGGCAGGGCAACCACTCTGTGGGAAAAAGACTTTGGGCAGGAGAGATGAAGAGTTTATTGTGTACATCTCCAGTTACAAAATTCGAAGGAGAGGGATCCCGAAGTTGAGGAATAGTCTTTCGAGGATGCTGAAGGAGGATTAGATGTGGAATGAATATAACTGAACTTACATTGATTATACCTGTGTTTGTTTGGTTGATACTTCCATGTCAGAGATGTGATATAGAGTGTATAATATAATGTATGTGTTTATCTACATGATATGTGTATTTATAGGATATATATATATATATATATATATATATATATATATATATATATATATATATATATATATACATGTATGTATATATAGGAATATATATATATATATATATATATATATATATATATATGTGTGTGTGTGTGTGTATGTATATTACGTACATATATATATATATATATATATATATATATATATATATATATATATACATGTATTTACTGTACACACACACACACACACACATATATATATATATATATATATATATATATATATATATATATATATATATATATATATATATATATATATATAGATGTGTATGTGTGTGTGTGTGTATTACATACATATATATATATGTATATATATACATATATATATATATATATATATGTATATATATATATATATATATATATATATATATATATGTATATATATATATATACATATATACATGCATATACTGTACATATATATATATATATATATATATATATATATATATATATATATATATATATATATATATATATATATATGTATGTAATACACACACACACACATATATATATATATATATATATATATATATATATATATATATATATATATATTGGCTGCAACAGTCTACAGAGAGAATTTGCCCACAGAGAGGTAAATACAGCCAGACTGACAGACAAAAAGGGCAAATGTTCTTATAATTTGATTTCATCTTTTGGAATAAAAAGGAAATCAAATTTTCATTCGTATAGAAAATTAATTACAAAGTTTGTAAACGACGTTACGTTGGCAGTAATCAAATTTAGTAAAATATTGCATGAAAACCGAATAGGTTCTTTTTTTTAGAGCAAATATTGAAATAAACTTACTTATAAAGGGACAAATTATTTTGGTTATTATATATTGGGTCGTTTCGCGTGCTTTGGAAATATTATACATGAGTGTATACATCAACGCATATATGTATACGTGAATCTGAACTCTTTTTACTGTTATGTTGTGGGAAATCCTGATCATTTAGGGTAATTCATATGCTGATATAATACGGATCCAATCTATTTATATAGATACATATACATACACACACACACACACACACACATATATATATATATATATATATATATATATATATATATATATACAGTGTATATATACTGGGGAAAAAAGCTGATGGGCGGAGCATACTGCGGACCACCTGCTCGAGGCCTACACCAATAGCGACATCACAGTCATCGGTGGAGAAAAAGAGATGGGCATGTAGCACGGGAAAGTTGAGAGCAACACTGGCTGCTAGGGCATTCTCTGCGTTGCAGAAGGCCATTTCTTGAAAGGGAACCACACTTCAGGTCTTTTGGCTTGCCCTTGAGGGAGGCGTAGAGGGAGGCAAGACTGGCGGCAATGACTGGAAAGAACCGGTGATAATAGTTTATCATGGTCAAGAATCTTGTAGCACTTTTACAGTTGAGGGCGTGGGAACGTTCTGAACAGCTGCTACCTTCTCAAGGAGTGGGTGGACGCCTTTACGAGTGATGCAGTGTCCTGAGAATCAAACGTCGTTGGCAACAAAGGTACAATTGTCATACCGGGCTACAAAGCCATTCTGTTGTAGGCGGTCGAGAACGATGCGTAGGTGACGAAGGTGTTCCTCTTTGGAAGAAGAGAACACGAGTATGTCGACCAAGTAACATACGCAGGAGGGGAGGTCCCCTAAAATGCCAACCATGAGACACTAAAAAGTGGCATCCTCATTACGAAGGCCAAAACAGGATTAATTGAAGGTGTAGGTACCGAAGGGGGTGGTGATGGCTGTATTGGTATGTCTTCTGTGCTCATGGGTACCTGATAATACCCTTTCAAGAGGTGGAACATCGAGAAAACCTTTGCTTTGTGCAAGTAGGAGGTTACGTCAGCAATGTTTGGGAGGGGTAGTGATGCGGTTCTGTTTGCATGTTCAGATGCCTGTAATCCCCATAAGGGTGCAGGGACCCATCTTTCTTCAGGACGATGTGTAAGGGCGACGACCATGGGCTTGAGGCCTTTTTCTTCGTTTTTGGGAAACGTTCGTTTAGTGGTTGGCAAATGATCTGGGGCCATCCGCCTGAATCTGGCAAACACTGGGGACCCAGTTGTCTTGATATGTTGGTAAATACCATGCTTGGCGTGAACCACGGGCGTTTAGCGAAGTTCAAGACAGAAAACGTCCGGCTATGACGTGAGGTGGTGGGAGTAGACATCCGTAGGTGCACTGATGTGGAGTGACAGGTCGTAGCGGGCGGGTTGAAGAGGTGTCGATGAGTATGAGTCAGCATTGACTAATGTGGAAATGTGGAAATGTACGATGGAATACACACTTGAGTAATGGCAATGTTACATCTTCAACGAGGAATTTCCAATGGTATTTGGCGCTCCCAAACGATAATGTGTGTCTCTTATCTGTGAATGGGGATCTCTAATCCATTGGCAGCTACCAGGCAGACATCAGCAAGCTTAGAATGACTATGTCATGTCTACCAAAATCCGCATACCCATACCTGCTTCACGTTAAAAGAAAAGATTAGTGACAGGGCCTACCTCATTTGGTCCCTTTTCAATCATCCACACATTTGTGCACAGTAGCCCTGAATCTGAAATGGTTGTAGCAGAACTGAGGCTGATGGGCATCAGAAAGTGACTGGAAAAATCGTTGTTTGGGGCATGAGCGATGGACATTCACGTCGGCCTCAGTCAGTGTTGAGTAGTTGTCCATTTTGTCAGGAATGGAGTCATGGAGGTCTTGAAGGTGGTGAAGTGGCTGTTAATACGGGCATCGTCTTTAGTCATTAGGTCCTTCATGGCATGGTATCAACATCGGGGAAGGTGTCGCATACAGGTTCGGGTAGGCTTCATACTGAGAGGCTATGAAGTAGGTTCACTTCCCGAGGAGAGACGTCTGCGGCAGGTTGCAAGTGAGCAATACTGGTCATTTCCCTGAGTGCAAGTGAAGCCTTTTGGTCCCCTAATGGCTGTTGAGAGAGCTGAAAAATCTTGACGGCTGGCTATGTTGAGTACTGCTCCAGGAGGTATTTTTTAAGGGCGTTATACTCTACTGCGGCTTCTCCTAGGTCGTAAAGCCTATCAGATATATCGGGGAACGTGTCCTCGGGGATCACTGTAAGTACATAGTCTGCTTTGCTGCTTGAGGAAGTCACTCCCTTGATGCGATATTGAACTTTGGCGAGCTGGAACCAGGCAAACACTTCTCCGCTGGCGAAGAGCGGCAGCTTCTTCATGGCAGCACGAGTCAGGTTTGGTGAGTGGCATTGTAACAAGGGTAGGGCGAATGGGTGGACAAAAAAGGCAGTGTGGAATAGTCACTCCGGAGGTCACATCTGTGACAACATAACTGCTAAGTTCTAACAGAGGAGCAAGGTGAATGCAATTGAGTTTATTCAACAACACAACGAGCTTATATACAAATATTTGAGAGCAAGAATGACACAAAATTCAAACAGTACAAGGTATGATATAGTAAGCATAAACCGGTTTATATTATCAGTTAGTGTACGAGCTTGTATGAAACGCGTACAGCTTTGCTGATCATGACGATACACAAACCATTTCACCCCGTTAAGGTATACCGCTCAAAAAAAAGGGGAAAGATAAATAAATTGCCGGTTAAATCAGACATCATATCCGCAGAAAAAGCAAAAATAAAGGAATCCCCTCCCTGCCTAACAACAAGAAACTCTTAAGAAAGCGCAGCCGTTCTTAAAACAGATCCTTACTAATAGACGGAAACTCCATTTCCTAGTTCGTTAGCCGGGAGAATTTGCGGAAAGCTAGTTGGATCCGCCGGGCAATTAAACAAACAAGCCTTCGCTATTCCCCCCCACCAAACACCCTTCACCCCACACCCCCCCCCCCTCCCTCACCAAAAAAAAAAAAGTTCAAAAGGAATTTGAGCACCACTTCAATCTGAATTCTTTTCGGATTTCGTGCGTTCCTTCCCAAATAAAATGGAGCTGAAACAATGAATACTCTCAGGGTGGAACGCTATGTTGCAGTAATGTTTTTGTAGTGGTCTTCGGTGTTTGCGTCTTTCCTCTGATTTAATTGTATATGTATATGAATATATATAAACATGTTAGTATATATATATATATATATATATATATATATATATATATATATATGTATATACAGTATATGTCATGCATAAATATGAATTCATATGTATGTTTGTACATATATTCATATATATATTTCTGTATGCACACACACACACAAATATATATATATATATATATATATATATATATATACACTATGTATACAGTATATATGTGTGTATATACTGTATATACATATCTATATATATATATATATATATATATATATATATATTCATATTTGTGTATATGTACTGATACATACATATATATACACTGTACATGTATGTTTATATATATACCTATACTCACACAAACATATATATATATATATATATATATATATATATATATCTACATATATATATATATATATATATATATATATATATATGTAGATATATATATATATATATATATATATATATATATATATATATATATATATATATATATATATATGTATAAGTGTGTATGTGTATATACATGCACGTATAAAATATATGAATGCATACATATGAACATATATACACAGCATATGTATAAACACACACATACACATTCCTTCAATCATGACTCCTTCCACTTTTTCCGCCTTCCTCGAACTTGCTCACTGTCTTTCCAAAAAAAGCTAACTCCTCACTTCCGTTCCTTTTCACATTTGTCTTATTTCCTTCCCAACGTCAATCTTTCTACCTTTATTTTTCTCTGATTTATCTCTCCTACCATCCGCTGTTGTTCATTTCCTTGCCTTCTCCCCAACAAGCAGGATACAATTGGGATAGTGATATCCTATACTTAGGCAGGATTCAGTGATATCCTACACTTAGTCTGGATTCAAGGTATTATAGGCAGAAGTGGATGAACGACGTTATTATTTTCTTTTTTTAGCGAACGAATTCGAATGATTATCATTATATATTACGTTTTGTACACAGATTTACACAAATATAAATATATAATATATGTATATATGTGTATATATATATATATATATATATATATACATATACAGTATATATATATATATATATATATATATATATATATATATATATATATATATATATGTATATATATAAATATATATGTATATATATGCATATATAGTTATATACATATATATATGTATATATATATATATATATATATATATATATATATATATATATATACATATATATATATATATATATATATATATGTATATATATATAGGATATACCTTTCTGAGAAGCTGATACTAGATTGGTTTTCTGTGAGTGATCAGACTAAAGTCTCGCACTATCACCTATCTGCAGTGGTGATGAAAACTAGCCAAATCCTAGACAAGGATTAGGTAATTTCAGAGGCCTTTGCCCTGCAGTGAACTAGAAACGGCTGCATTTGTTGTTGTTGTCGTTGTTATTGTTGTTGTTGAAACCAGACGGATTCAGGACTGCATTTAACAATTTCCAGAAGTTTCAGAATCCTGGAATATTTCCAACCGACCGAAATCTCAACTAAAAATTGCCAACAGCGGGAATCAAAACCAGGGTTCACACACTTTCAATATTAGCGAATTCAAACAACACAAACGCATACGAAAGATTCGAGAACTTTCCCCGAAATTTCTTAATTTCCACGACTCAACCTCGGTAACCTTTAGTGGAAAATAATTGGTATAAATATACCCAAAAATAAAATAGAGAGTTAGAATATAGAGTCAACTTGACGGTGGGAGAAAGCTTAGCGGAAAGGATGGTGTTAAAATGTTCTGGACAAGGCGGAAACTAAGGTCTTTTGAGACTTGTAATCCAGAGGGGTGGAAGGTTTATTCTAGACTCTAGTATCTAGAGTGATGACAGTGACACGGATTTTTTATGTTGTGTTTTTCTTTAACCTTAAAATGACTTACTTAGCATTGAATACTATCATATATATATATATATATATATATATATATATATATATATATATATATATATATATATATATATATATATATATATACATATATATATATATTAGAGCATTGCGGTTAAGATGTACAATATGTACACAAACGTCTTCTTTCTTCACACAAATGAAGATTATAGTAATTACCTATCGTCCCTGTATCTGGCCACAAGTATGGCTACTCGGTCTCTCCCCATCCCTGGGGAGGAGGAGATGGAGTAGTCATGCCCTGATGAGAGGGGAGTACCCCGAGGGGTACACTCGAAAACCACAGTCTCCTACAACTTGCCGAAACTACCGTGTAGTAGTTAGGAAAAAGGGGAGGGAGTCGGGAGGGTTGAATCTGTGTTTGTAATTTTTGACGGGTCATATACACTAGTTTGCATTATATATATATATATATATATATATATATATATATATATATATATATATATATATATATATATATATATATATATACACACATATATATATATATATTATATATATATATATATATATATATATATATATATATATATATATGAAAATATATACGTATATATATATGCATATATATGTATATGTATGTATATATATGTATATGTATATATATATATATATACATATATATATATATATATATATATATATATATATATATATATATATATATAATCACTAACTCTCCTGATTTTGATTAATGTAAATATCAACCACAATGGCATTCAGTATCGAATTCTACGTTTAGAAATGTATATAAAGTGACATAGAGAGACCATAAACAGACGCGAGTGGAAGACAATGTCTGAGGCCTTTGTTCTGTAGTGGACTGGTAACAGCTGATAATGATATATATATATATATATATATATATATATATATATATATATATATATATATATATATATATATATATGTGTGTGTGTGTGTGTGTGTGTGTGTGTGTGTGTATCCAGACACTTGCTCTTTATCATATAAAGGAGATTCCAGAATCGACTGTCATATACGTCCACTTTTCCATGAATCTGTTAAGCAGAGAAAGCTAGTCCTGGCATTCTCTATCGTCAAAATAAACTCAATTTCCGAAATTCTTTGGTCCATTGTAAGTGAATCAATGACGCCCCCCCCCAACCCCTTTTTTGTGTGTGTGGGCGTGCGTGGGTGCAAGGAGATTGAAGTATCTTGAAGAGGAAATTGGATGGGGGGACGTAACCTATTTATAGGATGGCCCGCCCACTCCTGGATTTAGAATAATGCATATAGAAAGAAGTAACTGTTAAAGGTTTAAAGGTCACTCATGAATGGCAGAGGCAAGGGACAGTGACGTTGCCTTATCAAGCTGGATAATGCCCTCAAGACTGAGCATATAATCAGTGCCCAAGACCCATTTCCACCCAAGCTAGGACCAAGAAGGGAAAGGCAATGGCTGCTGATGACTCAGCAGATAGACCTATAGTCTTCCCCAAACCGCACCCAACCATCATTATCTCACAAGGATGGTTGCAGAGACCAAAGGAACTACTGATGACTCAGCAGGTAGAACTTTAGGCTTCCCCAAACCGACCCCCTCCTATCCTTAGCTCACAAGGATGGTGAGGTTGCAGCTACCAAAGGAACTACTGATGACTCAGCAGGTAGAATTTTAGGCTTCCCCAAATCGACCCCCTCCCATCCTTAGCTCACAAAGAGGGTGAGGTTGCAGAGACCAAAGGAACAACTGGTGACTCAGCAGGTAGAACTTTAGGCTTCCCCAAACCGACCCCCTCCCATCCTTATCTCATAAGGATGGTGAGGTTGCAGCGACTAAAGGGACTACTGATGACTCAGAAGGTAGAATTTTAGGCTTCCCCAAACCGACCCCCTCCCATCTTAGCTCACAAAGAGGATGAGGTTGCTGAGACCAAAGGAACTATGGAGTTTTGAGCGGGACTCGAACCCCAGCCTGGCGATCACCAGGAAAGAACGTTACCAAGTAGACCACCACAACCGTATGAATACAGCCCCCTGGTTTTAGATTTAAGTTATTATTAATACCTCCTACAGCGAAGTTGGGAGGAGGTTATGTTTTATGTCCCAGTTTGTTTGTTTGCCTGTTTGTGAACAACTTCCTGGCCGCAATTTTACACATAGAGTATAATGAAACTTTCAGGGATTATTTGTTACATTAAGACGTGGCTGTGATTTCATTTTGAAAGTCCTAGGTCAAAGGTCAACATCAAGGTCGAGTAAAATGTTGACTGAAATAATATGCCGTGGTGGAAGTCTGACCTCGGAAAGTGCTTGTCAAGTTATTATTATTATTATTATTATTATTATTATTATTATTATTGCTGTTGTTGTTGTTGTTGTTGTTGCTTTTATTATTATTATTATCATTATTATTATTATGATTATTATTATTATTACTATTATTACCATTGTTGTTGTTGTTGTTGTTGTTGTTGTTGTTGTTGTTATCATTATTATTATTATTATTATTATTATTATTGTTGTTGTTGTTGTTGTTGTTGTTGTTGTTGTTGTTGTTGTTGTCATTAGCCTGGTGAATAAAATTGTTGTCAGCCCCTATCAAGGATTGCTTAAAGAAAAGAGAAAGCTTTTATTGATTCAGTTTATTAAAATATTTCAAACGTTGAACAAGACAGTTTTCTAGTCAAAAGATTAAGGTTTATAAGACATTAAATGGTTTCAGAAAGAGGCTATGGTTTTTAAGACATCAATTTTGAAAGGAGTTAGGGTTTTTAAAAGAAATTAATTTCGAAAGGAGTTAGAGTTTTTAAAAACATTAATTTAGAAAGGTTTTCAAGACATTACTTGGTTTCAGAAAGGAGTTAGGGTTTTTAAAAGACATTAATTTCGAAAGGAGTTAGAGTTTGTAAAAAACATTAATTTAGAAAGGTTTTCAAGACATTACTTGGTTTCAGAAAGGAGTTAGGGTTTTTAAAAGACAGAAAGGAGTTAGGGTTTTTAAAAGACATTAATTTCGAAAGGAGTTAGAGTTTTTAAAAAACATTAATTTAGAAAGGTTTTCAAGACATTACTTGGTTTCAGAAAGGAGTTAGGATTTTTAAAAGAAATTAATTTCAAAAGGAGTTAGAGTTTTTAAAAAACATTAATTTAGAAAGGTTTTCAAGACATTACTTGGTTTCAAAAAGGAGTTAGGGTTTTTAAAATACATTAATTTGGAAAGGAGTTATGGTTTGTATAAGAAATTAATTTCGAAAGGCGTTAGGGTTTTTAAAAAACATTAATTTAGAAAGGTTTTCAAGACATTACTTGGTTCCAGAAAGGAGTTAGGGTTTTTAAGACATTAATTTGGAAAGGAGTTATGGTTTGTATAAGGCATTCATTTAGAAAGGTTTTTAAGACATTAATTTGTTTAAAAAACGAGTTATTGTTTTTAAAAGACATTAATTGGTTTCAGAAAGGAATTATGGTTTTTAAAAGACATTGTAGAAAGGAATTATGGTTCTTAAAAGACATAAATTGGTTTCAGAAAGGAGTTATGGCTTTTAAAAGACATTGATTTCGAAAGGTTTTTAAGACATTAATTGGTTTCAAAAAGCAGTTATGGTTTTTAAAAGACACATGATGATTTCAGAAGGGAAATTCCTTCATAAATTTCAATGAGAAATGGAATATCAGGAATATATTTTCTCATTAGAGAGAGAGAGAGAGAGAGAGAGAGAGAGAGAGAGAGAGAGAGAGAGAGAGAGAGAGAGAGAGAGAGCAAGTTTAACCATGATTATCTTAAGCATGATTTGATCAGAAATTGGAAACAATATCTTAGAGGCTGTGATGAAATCACACTGTGAAACAAAACCAAGAAGAAGAATCTTTTTTTTTCCATAAATACACACAAATGATAACACATCTTGTGCTTCTGATTAATTTCTCGATAATTATATTCATTATAAAGAAAGTTCAAACTTGCTGTAAAGGGTTTTTTTATGTTGAACAGGCAGACTTGAGTCTTTTATTTTATAGTTTATATTTAAAAGATCTTTTAATGTTATTACTGTTATTAAAATATTTTTTGTTTTAAATGTTTATTACTTTTTATAGGGTTTATTTATTTCTTTATTTCCTTTCCTCACTGGGCTATTTTTCCCTGCTAGAGGCCTTGGGATAATAGCCTCCTGCTTTTTCTACTAGGGTTGTAGCTTAGCCAATGATAATAATAATAATAATAATAATAATAATAATAAAAGGAGTATAACCAGCCCAATGAGACAAGCTCGACTCTCACAATACTACGTTAGGTTAGATTAGGTTTAAATGAGGCAGCTTAAAAAAAAAGAAATGCTTTAAGACACTCTGACTCTATTTACAAAGCCCTTCGTACTCTGAGGATTTACCGTTGGGGCAAGAGGAGGCAGTTGCACCCTTTGAGTACATAGGCCTTCCTATGAAGTTCCCGCCGGGACCGTAGTTACAGACGTATACCTTGCACACCGGATAGGATATCAGCCCGTAGGAGCAAGGACCGTGGATCATGGCGCCACATCCGACTTCGTTTGTCTCTCCCCAAACCAACTGAAAGAAATTGCATTAAATGAATGAAATATTTCTGTTAGTTTTATATTTATTGGGTAATATTTCGGTAGAGTCCCACCCAGCGCCATTACCGCTTTGCCAGTCCATACGAGCTGGATGTTTCTCTTTTCTCGTGAGCGAAGCGAGCGCACGGCCGAGCAAAAACCATTAGACTATTGAAATATGCCCGAAATCTAATGGTGATTGCTCGCGGAAAAAGAAAAGCATCCAGCTCCTAAGTAGTGGCGGGCGGTAATGGATGGGTGGGACTCTACCGAAATATTACCGTTTATTGTTGTGGTGGATGTTTTTGCCATTTTTCAGAGTATCAGATTTAGCTCTATATTCTTCTATCTCTTTTGTATGATACAGTTTGTTAAAGGAAGAATTTCAGCAAGGCAACATCTAAGACACAAAAGTTATTTGTACCAATTAGAAATGATATCACGGCCTATCACTACTGAAGGGGTTTACCACGCTGGCCATTGCGGATTGGTGATGGTGGGAGGCTTTAGTCTGATCGCTCACAGCAAACCAACCTAGCATGTGTGGCACTGACTAGCACAGCTTTGCTGATCATGGCGATACGCAAGCTCGTTCACCCCGTTGAAGGTATCCCCACTTAGAAAGATATACTGTATATATATATATATATATATATATATATATATATATATATATATATATGTGTGTGTGTGTGTGTGTGTGTATGTGTGTTTGTGTGCATGTGTGTGTGTGTATGTATGAGAGAGGGAATGACTTACCTGCGTATAATGTCCTATCGGGGTCAGAGTAATGATGGACTGATAATTATCCACCAGAGTGTTTGGTACATATTCAACCTCGTCGTAAAAGGACGCGAGGGCCACGTCCCATTCCTGATAAAAAAAAAAGTGGTTGATAAGATAAATGGTTGATAAGAAAAATGGCTGATAAGTAAAATGGTTGATAAAAATATGGTTCATAAGAAAAATGGTTGATAAAAAATGGTTGATAAAAAATGGTTGATAAGGAAAATGGTTGATAAAAAAATGGTTGATAAAAAATGGTTCATAAGATAAATGGTTGATAAGGAAAATGGCTGATAGGTAAAATGGATAAGAAAAATGGTTGATAAAAAAATGGTTCATAAGAAAAATGTTTGATTAAAAGGGATGATAAAAAATGGTTAAGAAAAATGGTTGATAAAAAAATGGTTGATAAGAAAAAAATTGTTATTAGGGAATGATCTTCCTAATCAAGTTGTTGAATCGTTGGGACTTCAAAAGTTCAAACTTGCAGTGCATGTTATTTTTATTTTTTTTTTATGTTGAACAGTCTGACATAAGTCCCTTTTTACATATTTTTATGAAAGATCTATTTTAATGTTGTTAATGTTCTTAGAAAATTTTATTTTGATTGTTCATTACTTCTCTTGTAGTTTATTTATTTCCTTATCAACTTTCCTCACTAGGCTGTTTTCCCTGTTGTAGCTCCTCGGCTTATAGCACCCGGTTTTCCTACTAGGGCTGTAGCTTACATAATAATAATAGTAATAATAATAATAATAATAATAGATATATACATTTATATACATACAAACACACACACACACACACACACACACACATATATATATATATATATATATATATATATATATATATATATGTTTAATATATGTATATGTGTATATATATACACACACACACACACATATATATATATATATATATATATATATATATATATATGTGTGTGTATATATATATATATATATATATATATATATATATATATATATATATATATATATAGCCTATGTTTGTGTGTGAGATGATGCTAATGAAAATAAGGATAATAAGGATAATAGTAATAATTATGATACTACTACAAGGATCATTGCAGAAACAAATTATAATAATAAAGCTTAACCCTTTCACAGCCGTTGGTGATTCGGTCAAAATTTGATAAAGGAAACTCTTTCTTAATCGCCCAAGCTATAGAAAGTTGGCATTCAATAGAGAGGTCTTGATGTGAACTTTCCAATGAACATCAACAAATTAGGGTTTGCGTGGTCTTGAAAGAATTTGCTGCATCAAAAGTTTCCTTGAAATCACCACTGGTAGCGAAAGGGTTAAGGGGCATACACCTCACCTCAGCCTCGTTGGAGCTCCAGGACCAGAAGAGATTCTGACCCACATAGTAATCTTGCCCAAGGATTTTCCGGCAATCGGTACAATCGTGCTCGTTAGGACAGGTGTTAGCCCAAGCCTAGAAAGGATTAAAGGATTAAAAGTAAAGGTACCTGGTTTCAGTTCCAGTTTCATCAGAATAGATCCTCACTCAGAGAGGATTAAAGGTAAAGGTACCTGGTTTCAGTTCCAGTTTCCTCAGAATAGATCCTCACTCAGAGAGGATTAAAGGTAAAGGTACCTGGTTTCAGTTCCAGTTTCCTCAGAATAGATCCTCACTCAGAGAGGATTAAAGGTAAAGGTAACTGGTTTCAGTTCCAGTTTCCTCAGAATAGATCCTCACTCAGAGAGGATTAAAGGTAAAGGTACCTGGTTTCAGTTCCAGATAAAGCTAAAGGTAACTGGTTTCAGTTGCAGTTTCATCAGATTAGTACTCACCAGAACATCAGCCATGCAAGCCCAACACCCCACTTGTGGTGCCCAGCTTCAGCAGTGACCTCCCAATTAAACAGTTTAAAATCATGGTCCCGGGCTGGGATCGATCTACTGCCATTCGAATGCTAGGCGAACGCGTTACCACTCTACTAGCCAGGAGCACATCAATGATAGCATTTGTTATAAATAAATTTATTTAAGGAAATTCTATCTATAACCATAAAAGCAAACAAGTCAGTATAAAAGTTAAATAGCTTTCAGAAGACCTGCTTCTGAAATTAATGTGAAAATGCTGCTAGCATAGTACAACACATTCTGCCCAAGAATCTTGGTAAGAACGAACCTACCATCCATACCTTAAGTCTCTAACAGATAACAATAAGTGCTCAAGAATGAGGCATTCTGTCAACAATTGCCTCACTGTAAAGGGTACCATAATGAGAGAAAAACAATGAATTCTTATACAGAAATATCAAATGAAATCAAAGAAGAATATGAAAACAAGATAAAAAAATCCCAGGACTGGGTCTCCTTACCTGCGCCACGTCAGCCAGTTCTTGCCTCCAGACCATCTCTCTCATATCAGTCGCTGAAGGCTGTGGTCCTGGGTTACCTCTGGTCTCCTCTCCGTTGGCGACCTGTCGTGAACCAAATGAAAACACTGACCATTTATGTTCTATCACTGCAGGTATCTCCCCTATGTAATAAAAAGCCTTATGGCTTTATTGATAACTTCTCTGCCTGGTGATTGCCAGACGGGGATTCGATTCCTGCTCCAACTCTTTAGTTCTTTTAGTGACTGCAGCCTTACAATCCTTGTGAGCTAATGATGGAGGGGGCCGTTTGGGGGAGCCTATCGATCTACCTGCTGAATCCTCAGCAGTCATTACCTGGCCCTCCCTGGTCCTAGCTTAGGTAGAGAGGGGCTTGGTGGCTTATCATATAATGTATGGTCGGTCTATTGGCCCTTATCCTGCATGCTAAGGCAATGTCACTGTCAGCTACCACTGCTATTCATGAGCGGCCTTTGAGTGTCTAGCTATATATATATATATATATATATATATATATATATATATATATATATATATATATATATATATATATATATATATATACAGTATATATATATGTATATATATATATATAATATATATTTATATATATATATAAATATATATATATATATATATATATATATATATATATATATATATATATATATATATATATATTTCTTTCTGGTCATGCATAACAACTAGGTCACTCCTTGTCCCCCATGATAATGGGAAGAGGGAGTTGTCTTGTCCTGGTCAGAGTGTACGCGTGCACACGTGTGTGTGTATGTGTGTATGTGTGTGCATGTTTATCTAAATATTTAGCCGTCATTTTCCATGGGTCGCTTACACTAGTAGTGTATTATAGGTCATTGGCTCTTACAGATAAATGATAGGTAAATTACATCGCATATGTAAGGAAGTTCTTTGTTTCTTGTACCTTTGAACCATCAGAATATTGCTATGATTTCTTGTTTGGTTTTTTCAGAAGTCAAAATTTGTTATGAGATGGTGATTCTTTTGTTTAAGGGAACTGTTTCCTGATAGAATGTATTTAAAACTACTACAGAAATAAAATCATGAAATTTTCAATAGAGTATTTCCCTTCTCAAACATAAATCGGTGTGTGATATGTTGGTCAGTCAGCGAGTGTATTGGAGTGAAAACAGTGAGTGAAAGCTGTGCTTGGTATTTATTCTATAGACAAAATCACATCTCTCAGCATTAACAAGTAAAATTAATCTGAAAATTATTCAGGAACAATATAATTTCAACTTACCTTTCTTCTATATTGGTTTTGGTTCTCGAAAATTTTAGAATTTTCGTTTTTGAGACTATAGTTATGATTGAAATAGACAAGTACACTGTAAATTGGCTCTGTAATGGTTGTAGGTCTTAAGAATTGTAGTATTGTCATTTTATGACACTTTAAGGATGAATAAAGATGTTTCACACTACTTTTACCTTATACTGGTTTTGGAGCGTCAGAATTTTGACATTTTCTTCTCTGACACTTCAAATATGAAGATGTACCTTTGCCCTATATTAGCTCTGGGTCTACAGAATTTTACATTTTCCTTTTCTGACACTTAAAGTAAGAATGTATCTTTGCCCTATACTAGTTTTGGGTCTCCACAATTTTACATTTTCATACTCTGACACTTCAAGCATGAAGATTTAACTTTGCCCTATACTAGCTTTAGGTATCCAGAATTTTACATTTTTATTCTCTGACACTTCAAGCATGAATATGCACCTTTGCCCAATACTAGCTCTTGGTCTCCAGAATTTTACACTTTCCTTCTCTGACACTTCAAGCATGAATATGTACCTTTGCCTTATACTAGCTCTGGGTCTCCAGAATTTTACATTTTCCTTCTCTGACACTTCAAGCATGAATATACACCTTTACCCTATACTAGCTCGTGGTCTCCAGAAGTTTACATTTTCCTTCTCTGACACTACAAGCATGAATATGTACCTTTGCCCTATACTAGCTCTTGGTCTCCAGAACTTTACATTTTCCTTCTCTGACACTACAAGCATGAATATGTACCTTTGCCCTATACTAGCTCTTGGTCTCCAGAATTTTACATTTTCCTTCTCTGACACTTCAAGCACGAATATGTACCTTTGCCCTATACTAGCTCTGGGTCTTCAGAAGTTTACATTTTCCTTCTCTGACACTTCAAGCACGAATATGTACCTTTACCTTATACTAGCTCTGGGTCTTCAGAAGTTTACATTTTCCTTCTCTGACACTTCAAGCATGAATATGTACCTTTGCCTTATACTAGCTCTGGGTCTTCAGAAGTTTACATTTTCCTTCTCTGACACTTCAAGCATGAATATGTACCTTTGCCTTATACTAGCTCTGGGTCTTCAGAAGTTTACATTTTCCTTCTCTGACACTTCAAGCATGAATATGTACCTTTGCCCTATACTAGCTCTTGGTCTCCAGAGTTTTACATTTTCCTTCTCTGACACTTCAAGCACGAATATGTACCTTTGCCCTATACTAGCTCGTGGTCTCCAGAGTTTTACATTTTCCTTCTCTGACACTTGAAGCATGAATATGTACATTTGCCCTATACTAGCTCTTGGTCTCCAGAGTTTTACATTTTCCTTCTCTGACACTTCAAGCATGAATATGTACCTTTGCCTTATACTAGCTCTGGGTCTTCAGAGTTTTACATTTTCCTTCTCTGACACTTCAAGCATGAATATGTACCTTTGCCTTATACTAGCTCTGGGTCTTCAGAAGTTTACATTTTCCTTCTCTGACACTTCAAGCATGAATATGTACCTTTGCCTTATACTAGCTCTTGGTCTCCAGAGTTTTACATTTTCCTTCTCTGACACTTGAAGCATGAATATGTACCTTTGCCTTATACTAGCTCTGGGTCTTCAGAAGTTTACATTTTCCTTCTCTGACACTTCAAGCATAAATATGTACCTTTGCCCTATACTAGCTCTTGGTCTCCAGAGCTTTACATTTTCCTTCTCTGACACTTCAAGCATGAATATGTACCTTTGCCTTATACTAGCTCTGGGTCTTCAGAAGTTTACATTTTCCTTCTCTGACACTTCAAGCATGAATATGTACCTTTGCCCTATACTAGCTCTTGGTCTCCAGAGTTTTACATTTTCCTTCTCTGACACTTCAAGCATGAATATGTACCATTGCCTTATACTAGCTCTGGGTCTTCAGAAGTTTACATTTTCCTTCTCTGACACTACAAGCATGAATATGTACCTTTGCCCTATACTAGCTCTTGGTCTCCAGAATTTTACATTTTCCTTCTCGGACACTTCAAGCACGAATATGTACCTTTGCCCTATACTAGCTCTTGGTCTCCAGAATTTTACATTTTCCTTCTCTGACACTTGAAGCATAAATATGTACCTTTGCCCTATACTAGCTCTGGGTCTTCAGAAGTTTACATTTTCCTTCTCTGACACTTCAAGCATGAATATGTACCTTTGCCTTATACTAGCTCTGGGTCTTCAGAAGTTTACATTTTCCTTCTCTGACACTTCAAGCATGAATATGTACCTTTGCCTTATACTAGCTCTGGGTCTTCAGAAGTTTACATTTTCCTTCTCTGACACTTCAAGCATGAAAATGTACCTTTGCCTTATACTAGCTCTTGGTCTCCAGAGTTTTACATTTTCCTTCTCTGACACTTCAAGCACGAATATGTACCTTTGCCCTATACTAGCTCGTGGTCTCCAGAGTTTTACATTTTCCTTCTCTGACACTTCAAGCACGAATATGTACCTTTGCCCTATACTAGCTCGTGGTCTCCAGAGTTTTACATTTTCCTTCTCTGACACTTGAAGCATGAATATGTACCTTTGCCCTATACTAGCTCTTGGTCTCCAGAGTTTTACATTTTCCTTCTCTGACACTTCAAGCATGAATATGTACCTTTGCCTTATACTAGCTCTGGGTCTTCAGAAGTTTACATTTTCCTTCTCTGACACTTCAAGCATGAATATGTACCTTTGCCTTATACTAGCTCTTGGTCTCCAGAGTTTTACATTTTCCTTCTCTGACACTTCAAGCATGAATATGTACCTTTGCCTTATACTAGCTCTGGGTCTTCAGAAGTTTATATTTTCCTTCTCTGACACTTCAAGCATAAATATGTACCTTTGCCCTATACTAGCTCTTGGTCTCCAGAGTTTTACGTTTTCCTTCTCTGACACTTCAAGCATGAATATGTACCTTTGCCTTATACTAGCTCTGGGTCTTCAGAAGTTTACATTTTCCTTCTCTGACACTTCAAGCATGAATATGTACCTTTGCCCTATACTAGCTCTTGGTCTCCAGAGTTTTACATTTTCCTTCTCTGACACTTCAAGCATGAATATGTACCTTTGCCTTATACTAGCTCTGGGTCTTCAGAAGTTTACATTTTCCTTCTCTGACACTTCAAGCATGAATATGTACCTTTGCCCTATACTAGCTCTTGGTCTCCAGAGTATTACATTTTCCTTCTCTGACACTTCAAGCATGAATATGTACCTTTGCCTTATACTAGCTCTGGGTCTTCAGAAGTTTACATTTTCCTTCTCTGACACTTTAAGCATGAATATGTACCTTTGCCTTATACTAGCTCTTGGTCTCCAGAATTTTACATTTTCCTTCTCGGACACTTCAAGCACGAATATGTACCTTTGCCCTATACTAGCTCTTGGTCTCCAGAATTTTACATTTTCCTTCTCTGACACTTGAAGCATGAATATGTACCTTTGCCCTATACTAGCTCTGGGTCTTCAGAAGTTTACATTTTCCTTCTCTGACACTTCAAGCATGAATATGTACCTTTGCCTTATACTAGCTCTGGGTCTTCAGAAGTTTACATTTTCCTTCTCTGACACTTCAAGCATGAATATGTACCTTTGCCTTATACTAGCTCTGGGTCTTCAGAAGTTTACATTTTCCTTCTCTGACACTTCAAGCATGAATATGTACCTTTGCCTTATACTAGCTCTTGGTCTCCAGAGTTTTACATTTTCCTTCTCTGACACTTCAAGCACGAATATGTACCTTTGCCCTATACTAGCTCTTGGTCTCCAGAGTTTTACATTTTCCTTCTCTGACACTTCAAGCACGAATATGTACCTTTGCCCTATACTAGCTCGTGGTCTCCAGAGTTTTACATTTTCCTTCTCTGACACTTGAAGCATGAATATGTACCTTTGCCCTATACTAGCTCTTGGTCTCCAGAGTTTTACATTTTCCTTCTCTGACACTTCAAGCATGAATATGTACCTTTGCCTTATACTAGCTCTGGGTCTTCAGAAGTTTACATTTTCCTTCTCTGACACTTCAAGCATGAATATGTACCTTTGCCTTATACTAGCTCTGGGTCTTCAGAAGTTTACATTTTCCTTCTCTGACACTTCAAGCATGAATATGTACCTTTGCCCTATACTAGCTCTTGGTCTCCAGAGTTTTACATTTTCCTTCTCTGACACTTCAAGCATGAATATGTACCTTTGCCTTATACTAGCTCTGGGTCTTCAGAAGTTTACATTTTCCTTCTCTGACACTTCAAGCATGAATATGTACCTTTGCCCTATACTAGCTCTTGGTCTCCAGAGTTTTACATTTTCCTTCTCTGACACTTCAAGCATGAATATGTACCTTTGCCTTATACTAGCTCTGGGTCTTCAGAAGTTTACATTTTCCTTCTCTGACACTTCAAGCATGAATATGTACCTTTGCCCTATACTAGCTCTTGGTCTCCAGAGTTTTACATTTTCCTTCTCTGACACTTCAAGCATGAATATGTACCTTTGCCTTATACTAGCTCTGGGTCTTCAGAAGTTTACATTTTCCTTCTCTGACACTTCAAGCATGAATATGTACCTTTGCCCTATACTAGCTCTTGGTCTCCAGAGTTTTACATTTTCCTTCTCTGACACTTCAAGCATGAATATGTACCTTTGCCTTATACTAGCTCTGGGTCTTCAGAAGTTTACATTTTCCTTCTCTGACACTTCAAGCATGAATATGCACCTTTGCCCTATACTAGCTCTTGGTCTACAGAATTTCACATTTTCCTTCTCTGACACTTCAAGCATGAATATGTACCTTTGCCTTATACTAGCTCTGGGTCTTCAGAAGTTTACATTTTCCTTCTCTGACACTTCAAGCATGAATATGTACCTTTGCCTTATACTAGCTCTGGGTCTTCAGAAGTTTACATTTTCCTTCTCTGACACTTCAAGCATGAATATGTACCTTTGCCTTATACTAGCTCTGGGTCTTCAGAAGTTTACATTTTCCTTCTCTGACACTTCAATCATGAATATGTACCTTTGCCCTATACTAGCTCTGGGTCTCCAGAATTTTACATTTTCCTTCTCTGACACTTCAAGCATGAATATGTACCTTTGCCCTATACTAGCTCTGGGTCTCCAGAATTTTACATTTTCCTTCTCTGACACTTCAAGCATGAATATGTACCTTTGCCCTATACTAGCTCTGGGTCTCCAGAATTTTATATTTCCCTTCTCTGACACTTCAAGCATGACTATGTACCTTTGCCCTATACTAGCTCTGGGTCTCCAGAAGTTTATATTTCCCTTCTCTGACACTTCAAGCATGAATATGTACCTTTGCCCTATACTGGCTCTGGGTCTCCAGAATTTTACATTTTCCTTGTCTGACACTTCAAGTATGAATATGTACCTTTGCCCTATACTAGCTCTGGGTCTCCAGAAGTTTATATTTCCCTTCTCTGACACTACAAGTATTATTGGATAAGATCATTTCACTGTAACTTAGCCCCGTACTTGTTGTGGATTTTGATAGGTCTGGCATTTTCCCCTTTAACACCTAGTATGAATGATAAACTAGTTGCAATGTACCTTTGCCATATGTTGGCTGTAGATCTTAGATATTTTTACATTTTCCATCTCTGACACTAAGTAAGAGTGAACAAGACAAGTTTACTGTACCTTTGTCCTGTAATGGTTGTTTATGTCTAGAATTTTACCATTTCCCTAATTGACACTTATGAATAAGACAAGTTCACTGTACCTTTTGAAAATTTAGCATTTTCCTTCTCTGACACTTTGAGCATGAATGAAGAAAGCAGTCTTACTTACTGTACCTTTGCCCTGTATTGATTGTGGATCCTCAGAATCTTAGTTTTTTCTGCAGCAGACAACCCTTCACTCTTAATTTCACATGTGGTTGATTTTGGCTGACACATGGAATGACTGCTGGAATATTTTTCCCTGTAATCTTCACATTTCCCAGCTGGGGGTGAGACTGAGGCTGGTGGTGAGACTGTGTCTGGGGGTGAGACTGAGGCTGGGATTTCTGTAAGGATTAAGGTTCAATAATAGTAACAGAAGTATTATTTTTAGTCATAATGTCAGGTTAACTATAGCAGTAGTAGTAGCGATTAGGAAAAGCCATCAAATCTTGCTTACAATGCCTTCTGATACAATTATACTACGACTTTGAATAAGGTAGATATTACCTGAACAAGTGCACGCTGTCCTCAGCATTGCTTTTATGACGCTAACTTTCTTTGACTCTTTAACACAGGCCAGGTCCATGCACCGTTCTGGGACGCTCATTATAATTTGTCCTGCTTTATACTTCTTCTGGTTAAACCTGCATTTCCTCCTATTCTTTCTGGCCCTCAGAAGAGCCTTTCTATTAATCCTGGTCCTGCGAGAATTTCTCCTTTTGTGAGGTGTTCTTGGAATGATTATGGCTTTGTCCTTGACAACAGAATTTCTCGCACTGACGTGATGTTGCTTCATACCACTGGGCAGCATCCTGACGTCGTTGGTATACCTAGGAGCGGTGTCGCATTGACAAGTATTCAGGGTATCCATGCGAGCAACGATTTCAACCTTTTTCTTCATTGGCTTCCCGTTTTTCTTGATCTTGGGTTCGCAGTAAAAACTGGTGCATGTTTCATCTATTCTCACTACCAGCTGAGCAATTGAGGAAAGGGGAGTGTAAATAGTCTGCTTAAGATGGTGAGCTTTGTTATTTGAGGCTTACTTTCATTACCTACTGAACAATAGAGGAAAGGGGAGTGTAAATATTCAGCATAAGATGAAGAGCTAAGTTACTTAAAGGAGCGTAGATAGTCTGCTTAAGATGGTGAGCTACGTTACTTGATGCTTATTCTCATTACCAACTGAACAATATAGGAAAGAGGAGCGTAAATAGTCTGCTTAAGATGGTGAGCTTTGTTATTTGAACCTTATTTTTATTACCAACTGAACGATAGAAGAAAGAGGAGTGTAAATAGTCTGTTTAAGGTGGTGAGCTTTGTTATTTGAACCTTATTTTCATTACCAACTGAACAATAAAGGAAAGGAGAGTATAAATAGTCTGCTTAAGATGGTGAGCTTTGTTATTTGAGGCTTACTTTCATTACCAACTGAACAATAGAGGAAAGGAGAGTGTAAATAGTCTGCTAAGATGATGAGCTGCGTTAAATGAGCCTTATTCTCGTTACCAACTGAACAGTAGAGGAAAGGGGAGTGTAAATAGTCTGGCTAAGATGATAAGCTTCATTACTTGATCCTTATTCTCATTACCAACTGAACAATAGAGGAAAGGGGAGTGTAAATAGTCTGCTTAAGATGGTGAGCTGCGTTACTTAAGATTTATTCTCATTACTAACTGAACAGTAGAGGAAAGAGGAGCGTAAATAGTCTGCTTAAGATGGTGAGCTTTGTTATTTGAACCTTATTTTCATTACCAACTGAACGATAGAGGAAAGAGGAGTGTAAATAGTCTGTTTAAGGTGGTGAGCTTTGTTATTTGAACCTTATTTTCATTACCAACTGAGCAATAAAGGAAAGGAGAGTGTAAATAGTCTGCTTAAGATGGTGAGCTTTGTTATTTGAGGCTTACTTTCATTACCAACTGAACAATAGAGGAAAGGAGAGTGTAAATAGTCTGCCTAAGATGATAAGCTTCATTACTTTAGACTTATTCTCATGACAAACTGAACAGTAGAGGAAAGAGGAGTGTAAATAGTCTGCTTAAGATGATGAGCTTTGTTAAGCCTTATTCTATCTACCAGCTGAACTATATAGGAAAGGATAGTGTAAATAGGCTGCTTAAGATGGTGAGCTGCGTTACTTGAGCCTTCGGTCCAATAAAATAAAAGAGGAAACTGCTGTTTAATCCATATGCCTACAAAATATAGCTAACAAAAGCCATTTGGGATTCAATTAAAAAATAAAAGTTTTTATGTTTTCAAAGGTTCTTAACTTTGTTTCTTCATTGTTTACTTAAAAGACAATTTATACTTACATCACCTGAAAAGAACATCTGACCGTTGAACTCGCATTTTCTAGCAGCAGTTGTTAATTTCACTTCGCCTGAAAAAGATAAGATGAATTTTCTTCAGTAATTCACATATGAGTGGAGATTATTGTGAGTCATTTCTTCTTTTTTATTTGCGTTAGAATTATATTTCATAAGTAATTCCTTACATGTCTTTTTATATGTAGGATATGAATAGGTTCACTGGTTTATTAATCTGATAAGAGCTGAATCGTTACTTCCAGAACATTCGTCTTGGCATACACATTCACCGAAGGGATGTCATCAGCGAGTCGCGTCCCATGCACACAATGTGCCATTATATTGCATATAATACATATATCATGCTTTAAGCAAATACTTCCCCTGAAGAAATAGGTCAAATAAGCTCCGCACCAAAAGGACAGAAAGAATCTGGTCCAAACAGGTGTTTCGTTATACGAGGACCTGGTAATGGCAACACTCGTGCGTCCATGGCGTTATGGTCGAACACTTGGGACACGCATTTCAACACTTGAATCTATGAGTCTGTATTATTATCATTGTTATTATTACTAGCCAAGCTACAACCCTAGTTGGAAAAGCTAGATGCTATAAGCCCAAAGGCTCCAACACGGAAAAATAGCCCAGTGAGGAAATGACATAAGGGAATAAAAAGAATAATCTTCT
>NC_090752.1:61007602-61025102 GCF_036898095.1 Palaemon carinicauda | reverse complement strand
GATTAGAAAGGAATTTAAATGACAGGACAGGATCAGAAAGGAAGTTGAATGGCGGGACAGGATTAGAAAGGAATTTAAATGGCAGGACAGGATTAGAAAGGAAGTTAAAGAACGGGACAGGATTAGAAAGGAAGTTAAAGGGTGGGACAGGATTAGAAAGGAATTTAAATGGCAGGACAGGATCAGAAAGGAAGTTAAAGGGCGGGACAGGATTAGAAAGGAAGTTAAAGGGTGGGACAGGATTAGAAAGGAATTTAAATGACAGGACAGGATCAGAAAGGAAGTTAAATGGCGGGACAGGATTAGAAAGGAATTTAAATGGCAGGACAGGATTAGAAAGGAAGTTAAAGAACGGGACAGGATTAGAAAGGAAGTTAAAGGGTGGGACAGGATTAGAAAGGAATTTAAATGGCAGGACAGGATCAGAAAGGAAGTTAAATGGCGGGACAGGATTAGAAAGGAAGTTAAATGGCAGGACAGGATTGGAAAGGAAGTTAAAGGGCGGGACAGGATTAGAAAGGAAGTTAAATGGCGGGACAGGATTAGAAAGGATGTTAAATTTCGGGACAGATTAGAAAGGAAGTTAAATGGCAGGACAGGATTAGAAAGGAAGTTAAATGGTAGGACAGGATCAGAAAGGAATTTAAATGGTGAGACAGGATTAGAAAGGAAGTTAAATGGCAGGACAGGATTAGAAAGGAATTTAAATGGTGGGACAGGATTAGAAAGGAAGTTAAATGGCGAGATAGGATTAGAAAGAGAGTTAAAGGGCGGGAGAGAATCAGAAATGAAGTTAAATGGCGGGACAGGATTAGAAATGAATTTAAATGGCAGGACAGGATTAGAAAGGAAGTTAAAGGGCGGGACAGGATTAGAAAGGAAGTTAAAGGGTGGGACAGGATTAGAAAGGAATTTAAATGACAGGACAGGATCAGAAAGAAGTTAAATGGCAGGACAGGATTAGAAAGTAAGTTAAATGGCAGGACAGGATTAGAAAGGAAGTTAAAGGGCGAGACAGGATTAGAAAGGGAGTTAAAGGGCGGGACAGGATTAGAAAGGAATTTAAATGGCGGGACAGGATTAGAAAGGAAGTTAAATGGCAGGACAGGATTAGAAAGGAAGTTAAATGGCGGGACAGGATTAGAAAGGAAGTTAAATGGCGAGATAGGATTAGAAAGGAAGTTAAATGGTGGGACAGGATTTGAAAGGAAGTTAAATGGCGAGACAGGATTAGAAAGGAAGTTAAATGACAGGACAGGACTAGAAAGGAAGTTAAATGGCTAGGCAGGATTAAAAAGGAAGTTAAATGGCAGGACAGGATTAGAAATGAAACTATAAGAGAGATCATTCGAGTGCCATATGTGGATAAGATCATAGTGAGTGGTAGATGGAGATGGTTTGGGCATGCTCTTCACACTCCCCAGGAGAGATTAGTTCGCCAAACGTTTAACTGGGTTCCACAAGGCACTAGAAGAGTTGGAAAACCCAGGCCTACATGGTTGAGAATGGGACATAATGCGTGAAAAAGTATTGAATTAAAAACCTAAAATAGAGAGGACTAGTGAGATCTAACCGGGGTCCTTTGCTTCAATAGGCGTAGGAGGAGAGGTTTACATATGATATCACATTCCGAGGAAAGATACGTTAACGGGGTGAAAGGGTTTGTGTATCGCCATGCTCAGCAAAGCTGTACTAGTGAGGACCACCATTACTATGTTGGTTTGCTGTGAGCGATTAGACAAAAGTCTCCCACCACCACCAATCCGCAGTGGGCCAACGTGTTGATGAAAATGGCCAAATCCCAGCCATGATTAAGGATATGTCTGAGGCTTTTGTCCTGTAAAGGACTAGAAACAGCTGCATTTGTTGTGGATGGATGTATGATATATGCATATATGATATATGTATGTGTATGCATCAATGTAAAGCATATCTATTGATTATCTTTTCTAGTAGGCCTAGGCTACATTTCACTCGAAATAGAATATTAGCATTTTTCTGTTTTCAGAGACTGAGAAATAATTGTGTAAACAAGGTGTCTGAGACTGCTCCAATCTTTCTACCACCCTGTGTAATATCTCTCTCTCTCTCTCTCTCTCTCTCTCTCTCTTTCTCTCTCTCTCTCTCTCTCTCTCTCTCTCTCTCTCTCTCTCTCAAAATATAAATTAATATTTTATACATCCTCTAACGATTTATTGGCAAACTTTTTTTTTTATTTTTACATCAATTCCATATGACTATTTTGTGTTTTTGGGGAATTTTTACATTTATTTCCTCCTGATCTTCAATCAGTATTCTATCTTTCCATCCCGATCAATCAGTGAGGTTGTATTTCTTATTTTTATTCAGTATATTGACGAAGACATCCGGCTACTAAATACTGAAAGAGATACCCATCGAAAAGACTTCGTTTTCTTTTATATAAATATCAATTCCATTTTCTATCTAGTGAAGCGTAAGCTATTCTAAATGTATTAACCTTGCTTTAGCTATTACGATATTGTTTCTTTGGGTACCTCTTGAGTATTGATGTTACTAGCCATCCATTATATGCGTAAAGAGAAGAAAATTTACTTGCTGAGTAAATATGCCAGTATTTATTCATTAATCGTCTTTAGCTTTTGTAGATTATAAATTATTCCTGTCATTCAATATCATTGCTCTAAGGAAAGTATATCTGAAGATCATTTAAAACTTCTCGGAAGAATATTTTGATTCAATCAGCCTCACTCAGTCACTAGCTTTTTTCTCTCATAATGACTGAAAGTTTCATAATATTTAGAAATGTTTATGATACTAAATTATATGTTCATGATAATGCAAGAATTTCGTAATCCAAGTTGTTTTCATAGGTAACAGGCAATATATTGTAATGCTGCAACGTTCTGTTTCTAATTTAGTTGAATATTTGCCAATCCCTCCACCCCTGTTTGAGATATAACCAGTCTCATTGTTTGGTATTTTGGTTATCTTATGTGTTCGTATTCTATTGTCCGTTTCAACACTTTCATGGCTTTTCTTGGAGCAGGTTAGCCAGGGCACCAGCCACCCATTGATATACTACCATTAGAGAGTTATTGGGTCCTTTGACTGGTCAGACAGTACTACATTAGATCCTTCTCTCTTATCACGGCTCATTTTGCCTACACATACACCGAATAGCCTGGCTTTTTCTTTCCACATTTTCCTCTGTCCTCATACACCTGACAATTCTGAGATTACCAAACAATTCTTCTTTGCATAAGGTGTTAACAACTGCACTGTAGTTGTTCAGTGGCTACTTTCCTCTTGGTAAGGGTAGAAGAGACTTTTTAGTTATAGTAAGCAGCTCTTCTAGGAAATGGACACTGCGAAATCACACCACTGTTTAGTCTTCGGTAGTACCATAGCCTCAATACCATGGTCTGCCACCCTTTTGGGTTAGAGTTCTCTTGCATGAGGGTACACTCTGGCAAAATATTCCCATCCTCTTGTTATTTTGAAATTTTTGTAGCTTATGTATGAAATATTTATTTCAAGATTTTTACTGCTCTTAAAAAACGTTGTAGTTTATTTCCTTTCCTCACTGGGCTATTTTCCCTGTTGGGGCCTCTTGGGCTTATAGCATCCTGCTTTTTCAATTAGGGTTATACATTAGCAATTAATAATAATAATAATAATAATAATAATAATAATAATAATAATAATAATAATAATAATAATAATAATAATAAATGGAGTAGATGAACATTTATACTATTTCAATACTTCTCCATTCATCTCCCACTTCACGCTTCGTAGACCTCAGCCATGTAAACCTGGGTCTACCAACTCTTCCAGTACCTTGTGGAGCCCAGTTGAAAGCCTAAGATAAAAATGCTATAATTATTTCACTATTGTTTCATAGTCTTTAGTCAATTTATGTCAGGGCAAGATGTCTTGCCAACTTCGTATGCATTCCGGAAGATCCTTTTCGAACTTGAATATTTGGTTAAGATCTTCACATTTCAAATTCTATTTCAATTTCTGCCCAACACCACCGACTTCCCCTGAATACCAGATTGACAAAGAAAAGGGACATTAAGTCCGAACAAGTTGCACAAAAGAGACCTTGAGAAACGACCCAACCAGTTGAATGAGAATTAGGAATCGTACGAAACCGGTTGTGCCAGACCAGTGTTTCAATGGGTATGGCGGCCCGTTTGTAAGTAAGGTAATATTTCGATAGCGTCCCACCCAATCATTACCACTTGCCAGTACAAAGGAACTTGGAGTTTTTCGTTTTTTTTGCGAGCAAAAACCATTAGATTTCGGTAATATTTTGATTTACTAATAGTTTTTGCTCCGCCGTGCGCTCGCTTCGCTCGCAAAAAAAAAAAAAAAAAAAAAAACGAAAACATCAAGCTCTTGTGTACTGACAAGTGGTAATGGTTGGGTGGGACTCTACCAAAATATTAGAGAAAATAATAATAATAATAATAATAATAATAATATGAATATGTACTGGCGAACCGGGTAATGACTGGGTGGGACCGAAATATTACCGAAAATAAAATCTATTTTGCGTCCGCTTTATCAATCTCCTTGGGTTGGTGTAGAACCCTTTATTACACCCAAAGGTTGTAATACATATCAAGAATGCTTATGTGTTTAGATGTGAGGAATTAATATAGAATTTAAGGTTTTTAGTGTGTTCCCTAACTTAGTTATCCTTTTTTTCTTATATGAGTAGGATGCATTTGGTTATTATTATTATTATTATTATTATTATTATTATTATTATTATTATTATTATTATTATTATTATTATTATTAATAATAATAATAATAATGATAATAATAATAATAATAATAATGATAATAATAATAATAATAATAATAATAATAATATTATTATTATTATTATTATTATTATTATTATTATTATTATTATTATTATTATTATTATTATTATTATTATTATCTAAGCTACAGCCCTAGTTGGAAAAGCAGGATGCTACAAACCCAAGGGGTCCAACATGGAAAAATAGCCCAGTAAGGAAACGAAACAAGGAAATGAATAAACTACGAGAGAAGTAATACACAATCAAAATGAAGTACTTTAAGAAAAGTAACAGTATTAAAACAGATCTTTCATATATAAACGACATATATTAAAAAATAAAAAAAGAGAAATAAGATTTAAAAAGTTACCTAAGAGTACCCTCAATCAAGAGAACTCTACCCTAAGACAGTGGAAGACCGTAATACAGAGTTTAAGGCACTACTGTTATAAGAACAAATGTTAACGAGAAGAACTATACTGGAACGGTTTAAAATATAAACAACCACTCCATAGCAGGATTTTGTCTTATACATATCAAGTTGACAATCAGGAAAATAAAAAGAAACTTGCGTTGAAATTAAAGTGGGTTGCTAGATTAGGAATAATGATATGATAACTGATGGTATGAATTTCTCTCTCTCTCTCTCTCTCTCTCTCTCTCTCTCTCGAGCACAGAGGCAAAGGTATGCAGAAGACGACTTTGATGTATAGTAATCTCTCTCTCTCTCTCTCTCTCTCTCTCTCTCTCTCTCTCACACACACACACACACACACACACAAACACATTTGCTAATATAAGCAGAAGACGACTTTGATGTATAGCAATTCTCTCTCTCTCTCTCTCTCTCTCTCTCTCTCTCTCTCTCTCTTGAGCACACAGGCAAAGGTATGCAGAAGACGACTTTGATGTATAGTAATCTCTCTCTCTCTCTCTCTCTCTCTCTCTCTCTCTTGAGCACACAGGCAAAGGTATCCAGAAGACGACTTTGATGTATAGTAATATCTCTCTCTCTCTCTCTCTCTCTCTCTCTCTCTCTCTCACACACACACACACACACACACACAAACACATTTGCTAATATAAGCAGAAGACGACTTTGATGTGTAGCAATTTCTCTCTCTCTCTCTCTCTCTCTCTCTCTCTCTCTCTCTTGTATAACCAATTGATTCTTAAAATGATCACCACCAGACTTTCATCTCGAAATTATGCGTAGAAGCACTTTCTGAAGTCAGCTATTGGATGAATGATAACGAAGGGGCCTCTCTCTCCCCCCCCCCCCCCCCCCCACCGCGTTATGTGAATTATAACGAATTGCGCTAAATTACGATAGCATCCAGAGGTGTGCTAATCGTGGTCTTAATGCGTTCAAGACGAAGAAGCTGAAGCTTCCATACCAGTAATGGTGGTGTCCTTCTTCAGTGACAGGAATTTTTGCTTTCGTGTTTCCGATGAATGAATTCCAGATAAGATTGAATACACGTACTGTTGAATAAGCGCAAGGAACTTGGAAATGAAAACTGGCAAGTATTGTGTCTTAGATGTTTGAAATGTCTTATTATTATTATTATTATTATTATTATTATTATTATTATTTGTTAGTTATAGTCTACAGAGACTGGTGATTTACAATGTGGGGTTCCTGGTTACATCCAGCTCCCTTAGGAGTCCATCACTTTCCTCACTTGTGCTGTTTTAAGTAACACGCTCATCTGCACAAGTCCTGGGGCTATGTCGGCTCCTGCCTTCTCGAGATTCCTTCTCAATGACTTGGGTATGGTCTCTACTGCTCCTATGATCATTGGCACCACTTCTACCTGCATATTCCATAGCCTTCTTAGTTCCATTTTCCATTTTTCTCTCTGATCTTCCACTTTTGAATACCACAGTACAGCGACCTCTATGAGTTATACTTTTTCCGTTGTCTTGTCAACCAGAGTGGTGTCTGGACGATGTGCTTGTATCATCCGGTCCGTCCTTATACTATAGTTCCAGAGTAGTTTTGTCTCTGATCTTCCACTTTTGAATACCACAGTACAGCGACCTCTATGAGTTATACTTTTTCCGTTGTCTTGTCAACCAGAGTGGTGTCTGGACGATGTGCTTGTATCATCCGGTCCGTCCTTATACTATAGTTCCAGAGTAGTTTTGTCTCTGATCTTCCACTTTTGAATACCACAGTACAGCGACCTCTATGAGTTATACTTTTTCCGTTGTCTTGTCAACCAGAGTGGTGTCTGGACGATGTGCTTGTATCATCCGGTCCGTCCTTATACTATAGTTCCAGAGTAGTTTTGTCTCTGATCTTCCACTTTTGAATACCACAGTACAGCGACCTCTATGAGTTATACTTTTTCCGTTGTCTTATCAACCAGAGTGGCGTCTGGACGATGTGCTTGTATCATCCGGTCCGTCCTTATACTATAGTTCCAGAGTAGTTTTGTCTCTGATCTTCCACTTTTGAATACCACAGTACAGCGACCTCTATGAGTTATACTTTTTCCGTTGTCTTGTCAACCAGAGTGGTGTCTGGACGATGTGCTTGTATCATCCGGTCCGTCCTTATACTATAGTTCCAGAGTAGTTTTGTCTCTGATCTTCCACTTTTGAATACCACAGTACAGCGACCTCTATGAGTTATACTTTTTCCGTTGTCTTGTCAACCAGAGTGGTGTCTGGACGATGTGCTTGTATCATCCGGTCCGTCCTTATACTATAGTTCCAGAGTAGTTTTGTCTCTGATCTTCCACTTTTGAATACCACAGTACAGCGACCTCTATGAGTTATACTTTTTCCGTTGTCTTGTCAACCAGAGTGGTGTCTGGACGATGTGCTTGTATCATCCGGTCCGTCCTTATACTATAGTTCCAGAGTAGTTTTGTCTCTGATCTTCCACTTTTGAATACCACAGTACAGCGACCTCTATGAGTTATACTTTTTCCGTTGTCTTGTCAACCAGAGTGGTGTCTGGACGATGTGCTTGTATCATCCGGTCCGTCCTTATACTATAGTTCCAGAGTAGTTTTGTCTCTGATCTTCCACTTTTGAATACCACAGTACAGCGACCTCTATGAGTTATACTTTTTCCGTTGTCTTGTCAACCAGAGTGGTGTCTGGACGATGTGCTTGTATCATCCGGTCCGTCCTTATACTATAGTTCCAGAGTAGTTTTGTCTCTGATCTTCCACTTTTGAATACCACAGTACAGCGACCTCTATGAGTTATACTTTTTCCGTTGTCTTGTCAACCAGAGTGGTGTCTGGACGATGTGCTTGTATCATCCGGTCCGTCCTTATACTATAGTTCCAGAGTAGTTTTGTCTCTGATCTTCCACTTTTGAATACCACAGTACAGCGACCTCTATGAGAGATACTTTTTTCGTTGTCTTGTCAACCAGAGTGGCGTCTGGACGATGTGCTTGTATCACCCTGTCCGTCCTTATACTGTAATTCCAGAGTAGTTTAGCCTGATCACTTTCTACCACAGATTGAGGTTGGTGTTCGTAACATTTGTTGCTGCATTGTATTTCATATTTCCTACAGAGACTTTAATGGAGAGCTTTAGCCACTGTGTCATGTCGTTTCTCATATTAATATCGAGCAATTACTGAAGATTCACTGGCGATGGGTTGATTGTTTCTTATTATTATCATCATTATTATTATTATTAGTAGTAGTAGTAGTAGTAGTAGTAGTAGTAGTAGTAGTAGTGGTGGTGGTGGTGGTCGTGGTGGTGGTGGTGGTGGTGGTATTACTACTACTACTAGCTAAGCTACACTGCTAGCTAGAGAAGCAGGTTGCTATAAGCCCAAGGGCTCCAACAGGAAAGGAACTAAGAAAACATAGAATTTTGTGCCGGAGTTTACCCTCAAGCAAGAGAAACACTGTCTATTTCTATTCAAGATGACTAAGTTAAAATAGGTCTCCCTTATTGCTCATTTTAGCATATTCTATTCTATTCTCTCTGCGTAATTATCTTATCATTTTTTAGTATATTCTATTCTATTCTCTCTGTGTAATTATTTTATCATCTTTTTAGCATATTCTATTCTATTCTCACTGCAATTTATGCTCTATCTCAACCAGCTTGCCAAAATCTTTATAGATTTTGATATTCAACGTCAGTAAAAATATCATTCTCGACAAATTGCGTTCGAGACCGCATGATATATTCACTGGCAATTCCATCATAATAAAAGCCTATAAGACAGGATTTGAGTTATGGTGAGGTGTACCAATAAGACGTCTTGGCCCCCACCCCCACCTCCCACCCCCCCGCCCCACCCCTCCCACAACATCCTCAACCCCCCCACCCCCAATCCTCATCCACCTGCACATCCATCTCATTCATCAATGACTATCCTCTGCGTACCTTACGCCCATGTTTACATTCGTCCAAGAAGTAGTTCCCAACATCTCATATGATGTTCAAGGAATTACCTCAGAAATTACCCCAAATTTAGAGACATTACCTTAAATATTAATAAGATAAAAAGCTCATAAAACACAAAAACAATTATATCATGATTAACAAAAGCTCTCTATTTTATGAAAAAACTGAAAGATAAATTTCATATACACAATGTTACTCTAAAATCAAAGTATTACCATAAAATTACTCTAGAAATTTCCTTAAATAAGCCAAAATTACCCAACCCTAGGGTAATTACCTTGAAAATGAGACCACTATCCCCCAACGCTCCGAGCGACATCTTCCGACGTCCTGGATGAACTAAAACGTAAGGTGACTTTGGATCTCACTGCGGAATTTTACTTGCTTGATTAATATTCCTGCAATGTTGTTTGCGAAGACGAGGGTTGTCCTCTATAAGGGTTAAGCTACGTGGCTGTTTTCTCTCAAGGTTCTGACGCTTATTATGTTTATCGTTTTACTTCTTTTCTATTTTACTTTGGTGTGAGGGTTAGAATGTTTCATAATCTACTCGCTTGAAACGATAGTTTTAGAGGACTGTCTTTTATTTGATGTAAGTTTCAAATTATTATTATTACTACTACTACTACTACTACTACTACTACTATTATTATTATTATTATTATTATTATTATTATTATTATTATTATTATTATTGTTCTTGTTGTTCTTGGTGTTGCTGCTATTATTATTATTATTATTATTATTATTATTATTATTATTATCATTATTATTATTATTATTGTTGTTGTTGTTGTCGTTGTTGTTGATGTTATTATTATTATTATTATTATTATTATTGTTGTTGTTCTTGTTCTTGGTATTATTATTGATGTTGTTGTTGTTGTTAATATTATTATTATTATTATTATTATTACCTCCGCCAGGAGGTTATGTTTTCGGTTCGGTTTGTTTGTTTGTTTGTTTGTTTGTTTGTTTGTTTCTCTGTTTGTCTGTCTGTCTGTGGACAACGTAGAGGCCACATTTCTACACGGAATCACTTCAAACTTGGCCAAGTAGTTCCCCAATGTGTATGGAAGAACTGATTAAATTTTGGTCAAGGTCACCCCAAGGTCAAGGTCACAGGGGTCACTGGTGTCACTATGACATAAGTGGCCATATCAAGAGACAGAAATAAAGCACTGACTTTTGCATAAGCCAACAGGGAAGTCCTAGTCCAGGCGCAACCCATGGGTGATGTTCAAATTTATAAAGGTCAAAGGTCAAGGTCATATTGGTGCATTATATCAATGTCATATTAAGTATCAGTGGCAAATGAACAAAGATCACTTGAAGGTCAAAAGTCAAGCAGGTCACTTGAAGGTCAAGGTCACGTGAAGGTCAAGGTCACGTGAAGGTCAAGGTCACCTGAAGGTCAAGGTCACGTGCGGAGGTATGTCCTCTACGAGGACCATGTCCGCGTTCAGGACTTGCTCACTTGTTATTATTATTATTATTATTATTAGCCTATCATTATTAGCTAACCTACAACCATAGTTAGAAAAGACAACCCCAGAAGCCAAAGGGCTCCAACAAGGAAAAATAGCCCGGTGG
Organism: Palaemon carinicauda; assembly: GCF_036898095.1. Lineage (NCBI taxonomy): Eukaryota > Metazoa > Arthropoda > Malacostraca > Decapoda > Palaemonidae > Palaemon > Palaemon carinicauda. The sequence continues at coordinate 61,014,315 of NC_090752.1, read as the reverse complement.
AGAAAGGAAATAAGGAAATAAGCTACAAGTGAGGTAATGAATAATCAATATAAAATATTTTAAGAAAAGTAACAACATTAGAATACATCTTTAATATATAAACTATAAAGAGACACTTATGCCAGCCTGTTCAGCCTAAGAACATTGGCTGCACTGTTAAAAACTTGCCGTAAAAAAAGGGTAAAAATCCTGGAATTTACCGTTTTAAAATCTGATATATTGACGCAAACGAGTAATATTACAGTCATCAACCCGTAAAAGATAATAACAAAGTAGGGTAAAATTACGGTCGCCTGTATTTTTCTGAAACACGGCTGAGAACAGTATATTTTCTACTGAGAATTTCCGATTAAAATTAGGTTTTTTTTTTTCAAGTGTACGAGTTTTAACTTTGGAAGTTCCACTAAACTGCCTGATTTCATTTGCCTCGTTGCTGTATTCTATTGCAAGTCGATCCGTCTCCCATACGACCAGACAAGAAAGAATTCATGTCTGTGCTTCATCATTTCTGTAAGTCAAGAGAAATTCATCGAATTGGGCTACTCAGTGACCTTGAATGGCTTCGTTTTTCATTTGTTTTACGATGAAAAGGACGACTTCGCCGCATCGCCACAGTGTCGTCGGTGAATAAAATTTGGGAAACAGAATTTCCGGTCGTGAAAATGGAGTTTTCAATTCGTGGCTGCTTTGGTGTTGATGTGGCCTGATTGGTAACGTCTCTGTCTGGTGTTTGCCAGACTGTGGTTCGAGTCCCGCTCAGACTCGTTAGTGCCATTAGTGTCTGCAACCTTACCATCCTTCTGAGCTAAGTTTGGGGGTTTAGGGGATCCTATAGGTCTATATGCTGAGTCATCAGCAGCCACTGCCTGGCCCTCCCTGGTCCTAGCTTGGGTGGAGAGGAGGCTTGGGCGCTGATCATATAATATATGGTTAGTCTCTAGGGCACTGTCCTGATTGTTAGGGCAATGTCACTGTCCCTCTCCTCTGCCATTCATTAGCGACCTTTAAACATTTAAACCTTTAAGTGTTGATAACTTACGGTCATTTGAAGCCTAAGTGTGGAGTTTATTCCCCGTAGATTTACTTTGTTTAACTATAACCTTTTTTCTCACCGCTATCCCTACATTAAGGGGTCGGTTGCCTGATGCGTCCTCTCTAATACCTTCTATTAAAGGCATCCTCTTCCACCAAACCTCTTCTCTCCATGTCATCCTTCACCTTATCTTCTTTCCCACCGTTATCCCCACATTAAGGGGTCGGTTGCCTGATACGTCTTCTCCAATGCCTTCTATCAAAGGCATCCTCTTCCACCAAACCTCTTCTCTCCATGTCATCCTTCATCTTATCTTCTTTCCCACCGTTATCCCCACATTAAGGGGTCGGTTGCCTGATACGTCTTCTCCAATGCCTTCTATCAAAGGCATCCTCTTCCACCAAACCTCTTCTCTCCATGTCATCCTTCACCTTATCTTCTTTCCCACCGTTATCCCCACATTAATTAAGGGGTCGGTTACCTTATGCACCCTCTCTAATACCTTCTATCAAAGGCATCCTCTTCCACCAAACCTCTTCTCTCCATATCATCCTTCACCTTATCTTCTTTCCCACCGTTATCCCCACATTAAGGGGTCGGTTGCCTGATGCGTCTTCTCCAATGCCTTGTATCGAAGGCATCCTTTTCCAGCAACCCTTCTTTTATTCCTTATTAATGTCCATCATTTAAAAAGTGGTCTGCCCTACATTTCTTAAGCTACCTTGCTATAATTCTGTGTAATCATCAATCCTTGGGTAATATAATTTGTTATGTTCTCTTGCAGTTTTACTTCCTCATTCTCGCATTGTCCTCAGAAAAGTTAGATTGTAAGGAGTTTTAACATATCACAAGTGCTTCCGTATATTTAGTTCTTCATTTTAATATTAACAAGGAAAATTTTCGACGGCTATTTCTTATATTACCGTTATTCCCACTGCTAATAAACTCTGTCTTATCAATACGCAGTTTTCATAAATAACGTAACCCTTTTTTTTATATTTTATAGTTTATATACGGAAGGTCTATATTGATCTCACTATTCTTGAAATATCTTGTTTTAATTGTTCATTACTGTTCTTGTAGTTTATTCATTTCCTTATTAATTTCCTCACTGGGCTATTTATCTCTGTTGGAGCTCTTGGGCATCCTGTTTTTCCAACTAGAGTTTTAGCTTAGCTTATAATAATAATAATAATAATAATAATAATAATAATAATAATAATAATAATAATAATAATAATAATAATAATGTGATCCAGAAATTATTTTTAATATACAAAGCCAGAAGTCTTATGGTGTTTCCATAGTATTATTATCATTACTTGCTAAGCTACTACCCTGGTTGGAAAGGCAGGATGCTGTAAGTAAACCCAAGGGCTCCAACAAGGAAAATAGCCCAGTGAGGAAAGGAAATAAAGAAATAAATAAACTATATATGAGAAGTAATGAACAATTGGAATAACATATTTGAAAAACAGTAATAACATTAAAATAGTTCTTTCATAAATAAACTATAAAAAGAGACTTATGTCAGCCTGTTCAACATAAAAACATTCGCTGCAAGTTTGAACTTTTGAAGTTCCACCGATTCAGCTACCTGATTAGGAAGATCATTCCACAACTTGATCACAGCTGGAATAAAACTTCTAGAACACTGGGTGTAGCTCTTTGGCTACCTCGAGACACAGTTAAGTGTTCATTGAACTCTTCCCTGAGAGAGAGAGAGAGAGAGAGAGAGAGAGAGAGAGAGAGAGAGAGCAAGATTTTAGTCTTTAATCCCTTTAAAAAGTATATAAGACTGAGAACATGCGTCAGCAATTTTTATTTCACGTTGCGAAAAAAAAGTTGAATCTCAACATTTCCTGGATCTCTAACGCCAGGATCTCTCTCTCTCTCTCTCTCTCTCTCTCTCTCTCTCTCTCTCTCTCTCTCTCTCTTTAACGCTGTAAGAAATAGACATCTGTTTGAGGCTTAAGGTGAGGATGGCAGGTTCATCCTTGCCGAGATTCTTGGGCAGGATGTGTTTTATTATGCTAGTGGCATTTTTTAGAGTTATTTCAGAAGCTTGTCTTCTGAAAGTTATTTAAATTATATAAGGACATCTTCGCTTTTACGGCTTTTAATTAAATATTCTTTTACTTTTTGTGTTGGCCGATGCGGTAACATCCCTGACTGGTGAACGATAGACTGGGGTTCGAGTCCGCTCAAACTTGTTTGTTTCTTTGGTCGCTGCAACCTCACTATCCTTGTGAGCTAAGGATGGGGAGTCTGGGGGAGCTTACAGGTCTATCTGCTGAGTCATCAGCAGCCATTGCCTGGCCCTCCTTGGTCCTAGCTTGAGTGGAGAGGGGGCTTGGACGCTGATCATATGTATATATGGTCAGTTTTTAGGTTATTGTCCTGCTTGATATGACATTGTCAATGTCCCTTGCCTCTGCCATTCATGAGCGGACTTTAAGCCTTCATAACATACATTAATGGCTTCAATGACCTATGTAAGGATGCCAGAGAACTCTAAATCAATTAGTCAATCGCTCTCTCTCTCTCTCTCTCTCTCTCTCTCTCTCTCTCTCTCTCTGAACTACTCTTCGGTGATAGTTTTCATAAGGAAATCAATTGTTAAACTCTTAATTAATTTTTATGTTTTTATTTATCTTTCATTGTAATACAAACACAACAATTAAAGAAAAAAAAATCATTATAACAATATGAAGAACTTAGATAACTAGTTGCATTAAAAGCAATAACTTGTTTTGTAACAACTTACTTTTATTGATGCAGAGTGAAAACTTAGTTGTAACTTAAGTAGTAACTCCTAGTTGTAATACAAGTTTTAGCAAAAGCGAGAATTTCATTGTAACAAAAATAGCAACTCATTTTGTAACACAAGTTGTTACAAAAGCTAGAATTTCATTGTAACAAAAATAGCAACTCGTTTTGTAACACAAGTTGTTACAAAAGCTAGAATTTCATTGTAACAAAAATAGCAACTCATTTTGTAACACAAGTTGTTACAAAAGCGAGAATTTCATTGTAACAAAAATAGCAACTCATTTTGTAACACAAGTTGTTACAAAAGCGAGAATTTCATTGTAACAAAAATAGCAACTCATTTTGTAACACAGTTAAGTTATAACAAAAGCTAGAATTTCATTATAACAAAAATAGCAACTCATTTTGTAACACAAGTTTTAACAAAAGCTAGAATTTCATTGTAACAAAAATAGCAACTCATTTTGTAACACAATTAAGTTATAACTAAAGCGAGAATTTCATTATAACAAAAATAGCAACTCATTTTGTAACATAAGTTATAACAAAAGCGATAATTTCATTGTAATAAAAATAGCAACTCAGTTTGTAACACAAGTTTTAACAAAATCTATAATTTCCTTGTAAAAAAAAATAGCAATTCATTTTGTAACACAGTTAAGTTATAACAAAAACGAGAATTTCATTGTCGTAAAAATAGCAACTCATTTTGTAACAACAAATCTATTGTAACAATAAAGAGAACGTATTTGTAACAAGACTAACAACATATTTTGTAACAAATTTTAATCGTAACAAGAAGGGAAAGTTTGTTTGTAACAAAAGTCAAAATACAATTTAGGTGTAGCAAGAACTGGGAATTTAGTTGTAAGAAAAGAAACAAAACTTTTTATAACAATAAAATTAAACATAATTTGTAACAGAATTATCAAAAATTTAACTGTTATTAACTATTACAAGAGTAACAAGAAATCTTAAACATAAAATCGTCAACAAGATTAATAGCTTGTTAAATATATAACATTTGTCTTAACTTGAATATATGAAATTTAGCAACATTTCATGTACATGATATACTACATTACATGCAGCGGCATTACATGCCATGCTAATTGCATTAGATAGCCAAATAGCACCAATCAACAAACGAGGAAAATCCTGATATTAATGATCATTTTCAAATACTATCACTCACAGCATAAATATTCCCCTCTAGAAAAAGAACAATAACTTATGAAACAAGATACTTAAGTTTAAAATGTACAGTATCGAAGTGAAAAGCATATAGTCCTTACAGTAAACAGATATGATATTAACAATGAATACTTTCTTTTTAAAGAGTATGAGTACCGAGAACACAAAAGTGAATTATTTATATGAGATTTAAATGAAATCTACAGAAATAAGTTAGGTACAATAACGTTGGGAGCCAACGGGAAAAAAATCATGGCGAGGAAGAATGTCAATCATTTTTGAAGTGTCAAAAACCCTGAGTTACTTCGAGGTACTTCTTGATCAGGGTTCAATGATCTCAGGTAACTGCTATCCTTGTTCTGAAAATATAATTACAAGTATTAGAACATAGTCCGAAGATTATATTTAGACAGATCTAGATAATTTATTGACCCCAGCTACAAAGTTTTACCATATATGGATAACGTATAACAAAATTCCCACAGTTTTTCGTTTACAATTATTCTTTATCAAACAGTTATAGTTCACAACAATATATAAAAAAGAACACTGGAATGAAACAATTACTTAGGAAACAGAAGAGACAAAGCAGTTTGGGGAATAGGAATGAAACGATTACTTAATAAACAGAGAGGAGATAAAATTGTAGGGAAACAGGAATGAAACGATTACTTAAGAAACAGAAAAGAGACTAAGTATTGGGTGAACAGGAGTGAAACGATTACTTAGGAAACTAAGAGAAGAAAAGGGTAATTGGGGAAACAGGAATGAAACGATTACTTTGGAAACAGAAGAGACAAAGCAGTTTGTGGAATAGGAACGAAACAATTACTTGGGAAATAGGAAAGAAAAAGCAGTAGAAGACGGGGACGAAAGGGACGAAAGGGATAAAGAAGTAGAGGTACAGGAACGAAACAATTACTTAAATTACTTAGGAAACAGAAAAGAAACAAAGTAGTAGAAGACAGGAAGGAAAAGGACAAAGTAGTAGGGGGACAGGAACGAAACAGTTACTTAGATTACTTAAGAAACAGAAAAGAGACAAAGTAGTAAGAAAACAGGAACGAAACGATTACTCAGGAAACAGAGAACATAAGGCTGTGTAGCAAGAAAAAGAAATAGATCCAATAGAACTACTCACTTGGAAGGGACTGATAACCGTTGCTCCCGAACTGGTGAGTACCGTAACGAGTTGCTCCCCTTCGCCGCTCGCCGGGCTTTCTTCTTCTCTCGAGGTTGATGAAGCCTTGGCCGTCAACCGACGACGCGAGGCCGATCACCAGCACGAGTAAGATCACCCACAACTGGAGAAAAAAGGTTAGATTCGAAATGAAACGGCTGGAGATTGATTATTGATTATTTTCAGTGGCTATAAAACCACTTGCACTTACTGCTCAGCCTCTACAGAGTTTAGAACGCTTCCAGAGGGCTAAAATCACTGGCTACATATTATTTTTTTGGAAAATAGCTTTCCCATATTGCAGTTTTTTCTTTTTCTTTAAAGGTGAGATTCGAAATGAAACGGCCGGAGACTAATTATTTCCAGTGGCTACAAAACCATTTGAAATTACTGCACAGCCTCTACAATTTTAAGAACGCTTCCAGAAGGCTAAAATCACTGGCTACACATTACAAAACCACTTGTACTTACCGCACAGGCTCTACAATGTTTAGAACGCATCCAGAAGGCTAAATCACTGGCTAAACGTTACAA
>NC_090752.1:61000102-61002602 GCF_036898095.1 Palaemon carinicauda | reverse complement strand
AAAGGTAACAGTCACCCATACAAAGCAATGTAGATTAAGGCTGCCATTCGTATTCCTCCCGGGGCTGGGTCCTCTTCGGTATAGGGAGGAAGTGACCTTCATTTGAAGGTCAGGGTTCGCAATTTTGTATAGGAGAGAAGGACCACTCCCTCTGATGGGTTTATTATAGATTTCGTTGACATGGAAGACGATGCTAGAGTTCAATGTTTTTTTTTATCTTTTTTATATACTGGATTTAGATAAACAGTATATACTGCATATGTTTATATACATGCGTGTCCATATAATATGAATATGTGTGTAATGTATATGATATACACCATACAAACTGTACTGTATATACATATATATAAATATATATATATATATATATATATATATATATATATATATATATATATATATATATATATATATATATATATATATATATATATAATCTATATATATACATATATATATGTACAGTAGATATATATATATATATATATATATATATATATATATATACATATATATATATATATATATATATATATATATATATATATATACAGTACATATATATATGCATATACACATATATATATATATATATATATATATATATATATATATATATATATGTATGTATATATATATATATATATATACATATATGTATATATATATACATATATGTATATATATATGTATATATATATATATATATATATATATATATATATATATATATATATACTGTATATATATGCATATACTGTGTATATATATATATATATATATATATATATATATATATATACATATATGTATATATACATATATATATTTATATATATATGCATATATATACAGTATATATATGTATATATATATATATATATATATATATATATATATATATATATATATATATATATATATATATATACTGTATATATATATATATATATATATATATATATATATATACATATATGTATATATATACATATATGTATATATATATATTTATATATATATATATATGCATATATATATGTACTGTATATATATATATATATATATATATATATATATATATATATATATATATATATATATATATATATATATATATATACAGTACATATATATATGCATATATATATATATATATATATATATATATATATATATATATATATATATATATATATATATATATATATATATATATACATATATGTATATATATACATATATGTATACATATATGAATATATATATATATATATATATATATATATATATATATATATACAGTATATGCATATATATACAGTATATATATATATATATATATATATATATATATATATATATATATACTGTATATATATGCATATATATATAAATATATATATGTATATATACATATATGTATATATATATATATATATATATATATATATATATATATATATATATATATATATATATATATATATATACACAGTATATGCATATATATACAGTATATATATATATATATATATATATATATATATATATATATATATATATATATATATATATATCGAATGTCTTTCTCTCAACGAATACTTTCTGGACAATTATACAAAATCAATGTCTAGTCTCTGGTGATGTGTCGTGCATGGTAAACGAGAAGGACACTCAGCAGAGAGCATGCCTTATTCAAACAGTCTTATTTTGCTCTTAACTCCACTGCGTACTTGTACTTCGATGTATTTTCTTCAAAATCTAATGGATTTGTCCTTGTACAACAAGATTCGTTGAAATTGATTCAGTAGTTTTTGCGTAATATTGTACACTAACAAAATATTTCCCCTTTACTTAACATTGCTATTACATTCAAAGTACTACTGCGTACTTGTACTTTGATATACTTTATCTGAAATATTACAGATTCATCCTTGGGTCATACCCAACCTGACTATCGAGTTTGGTCAAAATCGGTACAGTAGTTTTTGTGTAAAATCCTTGAATATTTGGTATTTAGTGCAGCGCGAAAAATAAATATACAAGGTGATATTGCATAGACTCATCCTAGACCATCGCTCTTAAGATGCCGTTCTCTCTCTCTCTCTCTCTCTCTCTCTCTCTCCTCTCTCTCTCTCTCTCTCTCTCTCTCTCTCTCTCTCTCTCTCTCTCTCTCTCTCTCTCAAGGTAATATGTTCCTAGCTGTTTACGAAAAGGGCTTCAGTTCATCTGAACATTTGTCAAATTTCAGGTAAAAAATTATATATTGGCCAGATTTCATGTCAAAACTTTGTTGGCTAGATTTCATGTCAAAAATATATATTGACCAGATTTCATGTCAAAACTTTGTTGGGTAGATTTCATGTCAAAAATATATTTGCCAAATTTCATGTCAAAAATATATTTGCCAGATTTCATGTCAAAAATATATATTGACCAGATATCATGTCAAAACTTTATTGGCCAGATTTCATGTAAAAAATTATACATTAGC
>NC_090752.1:60982602-60995102 GCF_036898095.1 Palaemon carinicauda | reverse complement strand
GGTTACTTCTATTGCAGTTGCACCAATGGTAAATATTACTTTATTCGTGTTACACCAGCGGTAGAGGTTACCTTTGTTCCAGTTGCACCAACAGTAAAGATTACTTTATTCGTGATATACCATCTGTAAAGGTTACTTTTGTTGCAGTTGCACCAACGGTAAAGATTACTTTATTTGTGTTACACCAGCTGTAAAGGTTACTTTAGTTCCAGTTGCACCGACAGTGAAAATTACTTTATTCGTGTTGCACCAGCTGTAAAGGTTACTTTTGTTCCAGTTGCACCAACAGGGAAAATTACTTTATTCGTGTTGCAACAGCAGTAAAGGTTACTTTTGCTGCACTTACACCAAAGGTTAATATTACCTTATTCATGTTACACCAGTGGTGAAGGTTACTTTTGTTTCAGTTGCACCAACGGGGAAAATTACTTTATTCGTGTTACACCAGTAGTAAAACTTACTTTTGCTCCACTTACACCAATGGTAAAGATTACCTTATTCATGTTCCACCAGCGGTAAAGGTTACTTTTGTTCCTGTGGCACCAATGGTAAAAATTACTTTAATCGTGTTACACCAGCGGTAAAGGTTACTTTTGTTCCGGTGGCACCAATGGTAAAAATTACTTTAATTGTGTTACACCAGCGGTAAAGGTTACTTCTGTTCCTGTGGCACCAACGGTAAAAATTACTTTATTCGTGGTACACCAGCTGTAAAGGTTACTTTTGTTGCAGTTGCACCAACGGTAAAGATTACATTATTTGTGACACACCAACTGTAATCTTTCAAATATTTTTAGTTTTCAACCACATCTTTTGTTAGTAAGTTCGACCACTCATGTATATATATATATATATATATATATATATATATATATATATATGTATATACACACACACACACACACACACACACATATATATATATATATATATATATATATATATATATATATATATATATATATACAGTATATATATACAGTATATATATATATATATATATATATATATATATATATATATATATGAGTGTGTGTGAGTGTGTGTGTTATTTTTTGCCATGTTATTTTGATTACAAATGTCTTTGATATTATAATTGTAAAGCACATCCAATTATTCACAGGTTTGTATGTATCTACCAGGTTTTGTACGATCTTATTCCACCAAGCATTGTTTTAAGTTTATTTTTACCACCGAAACATTTTGAGCAAATATTGTAATATCATCAATTTCGAATGTTAACGTAATTTCGTGCTTTATGTGGACAGAATAAGGAAATGGATTCCCGAAACGTTGATTCATATATATATATATATATATATATATATATATATATATATATATATATATATATATATATATATATATATATGTGTGTGTGTGTGTGTGTGTGTGTGTGTGTGTGTGTGTGTTTGTGTGAGTTTACGTGTGTGTATATGTGCGTGTATTTATCTGAGACTCATAGTCCTGCCTGACAGGGCCTTTCTCCCCACCCCCCTCCTCGCTTTGTTCTATGACAAAATTGCCATAATAACAAGTCAAATGTAATAAAGGTAATATTGAAATGTCCTATTTCCGTTTTCCTTTATCCATTATAGACGCTTGTAATATGCTTTAACAATATACATTTGCCAGATATGGCAATGTTGGCAATGGGAAAGTATATATTGCCATACGCATGTGTCTTATCCACATCATATAGAGACGCAATAGAAGTCAATTTAATAGAAAGAAAGAAAGGAAGTTGGATTACAACTCTTTCAATGGTCCAAAATACATCATTAGCAGATGCAAGAACTAATTTCAACGTTGAAGACCAGTAACTTAAACGTAAAAATGCTGAAACAAATTAATAAATCATAATCTACAGTATTTGGCCAATAACAGAATGTTCTCGAACACGTCTCTTATAAATGGATATCAGCATTCGCTTCGCTCAATAAATACTTCCATGTAGTGACCAAGCGTCCTGGAAGAATTTCAATGAAGGGAATGTTCCTACTTCTACGCGGTGGAAAGTTTCAGGGTGGGTCGACAGTTTGGGAGTAATGATTCTCGTACGAAGTCAAACTGGGCAAGCAGAGAGAGAGAGAGAGAGAGAGAGAGAGAGAGAGAGAGAGAGAGAGATAAGTTTTATTAAATTTGACACGTTTACTTAGAGGTATCCATAGATGCATAGACTACATATTGATGTGATATGAATATAAAATAAATGTATAAATGTTATATTTATATATACATATATATTTATATATATATACATATATATTTATATATATATACATATATATATATATATATATATATATATATATATATATATATATATGCATAGATATATATATATACATACATATACATATGTATGTATATGTATATATATATATATATATATATATATATATATATATATATATATTATACATAAAGTATTTATTATGTATGTATATACTCATATATATATATATATATATATATATATATATATATATATATACTATATATATATATATATATATATACACATATATATATATACAAGTGTGTACGTATTTCTTTAGATATCAACGTACATTTATTTGTATGTATATATGCGTACATATATAATCTATCTTTAGTGAAATATACTCAAAGAAAACCAGTAAATATTTATTCCGGTTTAATAGCTGTAAACTACCGTCTGACAAGTTACAATGACGTCAGTAAACCTAACCCGATTCAGGATATGCAGTATTTTATATCAGTTCCCATTAATAATTCAAAGAAAAACTTGCTTACTATAAACCTGTTTGAATCAAAAGCAACCTCTTGCTGTAAATAAATGTCCTTGAACTTCAAAGGTCATTTATGGAATAAATAAGGCCACCTGTAAGTAAGGTTGTTCACGCTAAATACTTTTCTAACAAATATGAGGAGTTTTTTTCTTGTTTTATATTGCTTACGGACATATCTGAACCCTTGAGCAGGCTTTAAAGGCCGCTCATGAATGGCAAAGTCAAGGGACAGAGACATTGCCCTATCAAGCAGGACAATGTCCTAGAGACTGACCATAAATACATATGATCAGCGCCCAAGACCGCTCTCCATCCAAGCTAGGACTAAGGAGGTCCGGGCAATGGGTGCTGATGACTCAGCAGATACATCTATAGGCTCCCCCAAACCCCTCTATCCTTAGCTCACAAGGATGGTGAGATTGCGGCGACCAAAGAAATTAACGAGTTTGAGCGGGACTCGAGCCCCAGTCCGGCGTTCACCAGTCAGGGACGTTACCACAGAGGCCAGCACAATCCCATATTAACCTATTGTATAAGGCTCGATTTTAATCAAAATCATAATTTACATAATTTCATCGATGATAAAAATTTATATTTTATTAGAATATTTTTATTTATTGTTTATTAGTTCTCTTGTAGTTTATTTATTTTCTAATCCTTTCCTCACTGGGCTATTTTTCCCCTGTTGGAGCCCCTGGGCTTATAGCATCCTGGTTTTTTCAACTAGGGTTTTAGCTTAGCAAATAATAATAATAATAATAATAATAATAATAATGCACCAAATTACAACCAGAGATAATTGTGCTTGTGTGTGTATGCGTATGTATGTACAAACATAAGTCATTCAAGATATGTATAGAAAATATACATGGAAAGTATATATAAATTGAATTATGAATAATTTAACAAGACTACTTCTTTCCAAATAAGAACCGAAGCATAGAAGAGTAAAACTGATAACTAGGAAAACTTATTGAGAGTAACACTGAGATTACCAAACAGTTCTTCGCTCAAGGGGTTAACTACTGTAATGTATTTGTTCAGTGGTTACTTTCCTCTTGGTAAGGGTAGAAGAGACCCTTAACTATGGTAAGCAGCTTTTCTAGGAGGGCACTCCTAAATCAAACCATTGTTCTCTAGTCTTGGGTAGTGCCACAGCCTCTGTACCATGGCCTTCCACTGTTTTGAATTAGAGTTCTCTTGCTTAAGGGTGCACTCGAGCACACTATTCTATCTTGTTTCTCTTCTTACCGTTATTTTTGAGTGTTTATCCTCTTGTTATTTTCTAGTTTTTATAGTTTATATAGAAAATATTTATTTTAATGTTGTTACTGTTCTTAATATATTTTAGTTTTTGCTTGTCTCCTCTCCTCACTGGCCTATTTTCCCTGTTGGGGACCCTGGGCTTATAGCATCCTGCTTTTCCAACTAGAGTTGTAGCTTAGCAAGTAATAATAATAATAATAATAATAATAATGATAATAATAATAATAATAATAATAATAATATATTCTTTTAGTGGCTACTTTCCTCCTGGTAAGGGTAGAAGAGACTTCAGCTATGGTAAGCAGCTTTTCTAGGAGGGAACTCCTAAATCAAACCATTGTTCTCTAGTCTTGGGTAGTGCCATAGCCTTTGTACCATAGCCTTCCACTGTTTTGGATTAAAGGTCTCTTGCTTGAGGGTATACTAGGGTGCGCTATTTTATTTTATTTCTCTTCCTCTTTGCTTTTTTTTTAAGTTTGTATAATTTATATATATATATATATATATATATATATATATATATATATATATATATATATATATATGTGTGTGTGTGTGTATGTGTGTGTGTGTGTTCTTGAAATACTGTATGATTTTGATTGTTTATGACTTCTCTCATAGTTTTTTCTTTTATTCTATTTTTTTATTTCCATGTATCCTTCCCTCACTAGACTATTTTTTTTCCTGCTGGAGCCCTTGGGCTTATAGCATCTTGCTTTTCCAACTAGGGGTATAGCTTAGCTTGTAATAATAATAATAATAATAATAATAATAATAATAATAATAATAATATTAACAGTTGAGAGCATACCTCTACAAGGCCATCGTGTTAAGGTATCTCATAACAGATAAGATACCTTCCATTACAGCAAATGTCAGTCAGCTTAAAATCAGCATTATTTCCCATTCACGACCCTACCAGAATCGATCAGACATTGGCATCAGCAATCCATTGTGCAAACTGGCTGTCCTTGCAAGTACAGTTTCAGCGAAGTTGCTTTGAAAAAGGGGTTTGGTATTTGCCACAAGACGCCTGGTTTTCTTTACATCATTATAAGGGCAACTGGACACAGTAATTTGCTTTGTACTTGCATTTGATAATCTGTGTTGCAAATCTCTCTCTCTCTCTGTCTCTCTCTCTCTTTCTCTCTCTCTCTCTCTCTCTCTCTCTCTCTCTCTCTCTCTCTCTCTCTCTCTCTCTCTCTCTCTCTCTCTCTCTCCAATATTACTGTTATAATATACTCAAATGTCTGATGCCAACGGACGCAATAAATTGATTAAAACAAAATTCTCTCTCTCTCTCTCTCTCTCTCTCTCTCTCTCTCTCTCTCTCTCTCTCTCTCTCTCTCTCTCTCTCTCTCTCTCTCTCTCTCTCTCCAATATTACTGTTATAATATACTCAAATGTCTGATGGCAACGGACGCAATAAATTTATTAGAACAAAATTGCTCTCTCTCTCTCTCTCTCTCTCTCTCTCTCTCTCTCTCTCTCTCTCCTCTCTCTCTCTCTCTCTCTCTCTCTCTCTCTCTCTCTCTCTCTCTCTCTCTCCATAACCTAATTCCAACATGGGAGGTCTTCGACGAGGACTTAGTATTTCAGTGCTGATGTGGATAGTGTTCCTCGTTGCTGTTGTTATTGTTGTTGTTGTTGTTGTTCACGGTCTTATAGTAGTGTGTGTGTAAGCTGAGAGAGAGAGAGAGAGAGAGAGAGAGAGAGAGAGAGAGAGAGATTTCTGAATAGTTTCAGAAAGTATTGGCTATTTACCGTGCAGGTTTTTCATATTCGGGGAAGAGGAGAGAGAGAGAGAGAGAGAGAGAGAGAGAGAGAGAGAGAGAGAGAGAGTGCACGGACTAAATTTACTGCTTTAATACATAGGAACACAATATTTAGATTCTGTCAATCATTTATATTTGAGACTTAAAACCTTTTCAGGATTGAGAGAGAGAGAGAGAGAGAGAGAGAGAGAGAGAGAGAGAGAGAGAGAGAGCCTTACCTTATTGCCTTACTCTATGGGTTCCCCCAGGTCCCTCAGTGTGAGGCACCTCGTATATCCACCAGAGAGTTGCTAATGCATCTTCCGGTGTATTTTGCATCTTCCAGTCTTGGATGGTCTGGGATGCATCTTAGGTATTTATCAAGCTTATTCTTAAAGACATCTACGCTCACTCCTGATATGTTTCTTAGATGAGCTGGCAGCACATTCAATAGTCGCTGCATTATCAATGCTGGTGCGTAGTGGATTAATGTCCTGTGGGCCTTCCTTAGTTTTCCTGGTATAGATTTTGTCTCTATTAATCTAGTTCAGCTTGCTCTTTCTGATATTTTTAGCTCCATGATGTTTTCAGTAATTCCTTCTATTTGCTTCCATGCTTGTATTATCATGTAGCGTTCTCTTCTCCTTTCTAGACTGTATAGTTTTAAAAATTGCAGTCTTTCCCAGTAGTCAAGGTCCTTAACTTCTTCTATTCTAGCAGTATAGGACCTTTGTACACTCTCTATTTGTGCAATGTCCTTTTGGTAGTGTGGGTACCATATCACATTGCATTACTCGAGTGTACTACGTACATAAGTTTTGTAAAGCATAATCATGTGTTCAGCTTTTCTTGTTTTAAAGTGTCTGAATAACATTCCAATTTTTGCTTTACATTTAGCCAACAGTGTTGCTATTTGGTCATTACACCAAGGTCTTTAATTGCTTCCTTGTTTGTGATTGTCTCGTTATTATGTCCCTTGTATGCATATACCATTCCTTCTCTGTTTCCATAATTTATTGATTCGAATTTATCGGAGTTAAATACCATCCTATTTATCTCCGCCCATTCATATATTCTGTTTAGATCTCTTTGTAGTGAGTTCCTATCTTCATCACAAGTAATTTCTATACTTATTCTTGTGTCATCGACGAAACTTCTCACTACAGAGTTTTTAACATCACAGTCTATGAGAGAGAGAGAGAGAGAGAGAGAGAGAGAGAGGGTGGGGGAATGGGGGAAGAGAGATAGCAGGCACTCAATGAACTGCTTTAGAGAGAGAGAGAGAGAGAGAGAGAGAGAGAGAGAGAGAGAGAGAGAGAGAGAGAGAGAGAGAGATTGCAGGCACCCAATGAAACTGCTTTAGAGAGAGAGAGAGAGAGAGAGAGAGAGAGAGAGAGAGAGAGAGAGAGAGAGATAGAGATTCCAAGCACATAATGAACCGCAATAGTACATAGGGACACAGCACATATGATTCTCACACGCGCGGGATTCCTAAACAAAATATGCGAAAGGTTATTACGAATGCGTCACCTTCGGGAATAATAATGCCACCAACATTCTTTCTAACATCCGTTCCCCAGGATTGCATTCTTGCAACAACAACAATCCGGATATTGATATTCATTATTTCGTCGGCATGTTTGTCTTACCTTTTCAGACCGGTTTATGGAATAACAATCTTTTTTCTCGACTTACGTCACTTCCCCAAGGTCGGAAGTAGAGAAATTTCTTGTCTCGTGGAGAACCCAAACATTGGAAACGCCTGGACGAGTTGACGTCAATAATGTACACAGTTTTTTTTTTTTTTTTTTTTTTTTTCTGGCGTCGCATTATATAAGGGTTTCTTTTATTCCAGATATTCCAACGGTAAAGGTTACCTTTGTTCCAGTTGCACCAACGGTAAAGATTACTTTATTCTTTACTCGTGTAATTGGTGCAATTATGTCCAAAGTAATCTTTGATATTGGTGTTAGCGGCGAGAAAAAAGTAACCTTTACCGTTGGTGTAATACGAAGAAAGTGATCTTTACCGTTGGTGTAACTGCAACAAAAGTAATCCTTACTGCTGGTGTACAGCGGTAAATATTACTTGTATTGCAGCTACACCAACGGTAAAGATTACTTTATTCGTGTAATTGGTGCAAGTAGATCAAGAGTTGCCTTTAATATTGGTGTAAGCGGCGGAAATAAAAAGTAACTTTTACCGCTGGTGTAATACGAATAGAATACTCTTTACCGTTGGTGCAACTGGAAGAAAAGTAACCTTTGAATTAATGTTGATGTAGTACAAATAAAGTATTCTTAACCAGTGGCGCAACTGGAACAAAAGTAACCTTTAAATCAACATTGGTGTAATACGAATAAAGTCATCTTTACCGTTGGTGCAACTGGAACTAAAGTAACCTTTAAATTAACATTGGTTTAATACGAATAAAGTCATCTTTACCGTTGGTGCAACTGGAACTAAAGTAACCTTTAAATCAACATTGGTGTAATACGAATAAAGTCATCTTTACCGTTGGTGCAACTGGAACTAAAGTAACCTTTAAATTAACATTGGTATATTGTAAATAAAGTCATCTTTACCGTTGGTGCAACTGGAACTAAAGTAACCTTTAAATTAACATTGGTGTAATACGAATAAAGTCATCTTTACCGTTGGTGCAACTGGAACTAAAGTAACCTTTAAATCAACATTGGTGTAATACGAATAAAGTCATCTTTACCGTTGGTGCAACTGGAACTAAAGTAACCTTTAAATCAACATTGGTATATTACGAATAAAGTCATCTTTACCGTTGGTGCAACTGGAACTAAAGTAACCTTTAAATCAACATTGGTGTAATACGAATAAAGTCATCTTTACCGTTGGTGCAACTGGAACTAAAGTAACCTTTAAATCAACATTGGTGTAATACGAATAGTCATCTTTACCGTTGGTGCAACTGGAACTAAAGTAACCTTTAAATCAACATTGGTGTAATACCAATAAAGTCATCTTTACCGTTGGTGCAACTGGAACTAAAGTAACCTTTAAATTAACATTGGTATATTATAAATAAAGTCATCTTTACCATTGGTGCAACTGGAACTAAAGTAACCTTTAAATCAACATTGGTGTATTACGAATAAAGTCGTCTTTACCGTTGGTGCAACTGGAACTAAAGTAACCTTTAAATCAACATTGGTGTAATACGAATAAAGTCATCTTTACCGTTGGTGCAACTGGAACTAAAGTAACCTTTAAATCAACATTGGTGTAATACGAATAAAGTCATCTTTACCGTTGGTGCAACTGGAACTAAAGTAACCTTTAAATCAACATTGGTGTAATACGAATAAATTCATCTTTACCGTTGGTGTAACTGGAACTAAAGTAACCTTTAAATCAACATTGGTGTAATACGAATAAAGTCATCTTTACCGTTGGTGCAACTGGAACTAAAGTAACCTTTAAATTAACATTGGTATATTATAAATAAAGTCATCTTTAGCGTTGGTGCAACTGGAACTAAAGTAACCTTTAAATTAACATTGGTGTAATACGAATAAAGTCATCTTTACCGTTGGTGCAACTGGAACAAAAGTAACCTTTAAATCAACATTGGTGTAATAGGAATAAAGTCATCTTTACCGTTGGTGCAACTGGAACTAAAGTAACCTTTAAATCAACATTGGTGTAATACGAATAAAGTCATCTTTACCGTTGGTGCAACTGGAACTAAAGTAACCTTTAAATTAACATTGGTGTAATACGAATAAAGTCATCTTTACCGTTGGTGCAACTGGAACAAAAGTAACCTTTAAATCAACATTGGTGTAATACGAATAAAGTCATCTTTACCGTTGGTGCAACTGGAACTAAAGTAACCTTTAAATCAACATTGGTGTAATACGAATAAAGTCATCTTTACCGTTGGTGCAACTGGAACTAAAGTAACCTTTAAATTAACATTGGTATATTATAAATAAAGTCATCTTTACCATTGGTGCAACTGGAACTAAAGTAACCTTTAAATCAACATTGGTGTAATACGAATAAAGTCATCTTTACCGTTGGTGCAACTGGAACTAAAGTAACTTTTAAATCAACATTGGTGTAATACGAATAAAGTCATCTTTACCGTTGGTGCAACTGGAACTAAAGTAACCTTTAAATTAACATTGGTGTATTATAGATAAAGTCATCTTTACCGTTGGTGCAACTGGAACTAAAGTAACCTTTAAATTAACATTGGTATATTATAGATAAAGTCATCTTTACCGTTGGTGCAACTGGAACTAAAGTAACCTTTAAATCAACATTGGTATATTATAGATAAAGTCATCTTTACCGTTAGTGCAACTGGAACTAAAGTAACCTTTAAATTAACATTGGTATATTATAAATAAAGTCATCTTTACCGTTGGTGCAACTGGAACTAAAGTAACCTTTAAATTAACATTGGTATATTATAAATAAAGTCATCTTTACCGTTAATGCAACTAGAACTAATGTAGCCTTTAAATCAACATTGGTGTAATACGAATAAAGTCATCTTTACCGTTAATGCAACTAGAACAAAAGTAACCTTATTATATTATCAATAAGTATTTTTCTATGCTCTCAACTGTATAAGAAAAAAAAGAGAAATTAAACATTAAATACCTCTATTGTAGTGTGAGATAGATTGAGCGAGAGGTCATTTCCAACCAATAGCCTTACGTTACCTTGAAGTTGCAAACAGAAATAGAAACAATATCAAGTCAAACATTAGAATACCAATGAACTTGTTTTGGTGAAGCTAGAAAGCAATGGTACTTCTGTTTGATTTACACGGGACGAGCATTTCTATACCTGTGGAAACTATTAAATATACGCAAGCATAAACACACGCACAAACACACTCAATCGCTTGTACAAATACAGAGAGAGAGAGAGAGAGAGAGAGAGAGAGAGAGAGAGAGAGAGAGAGAGAGAGAGAGAGAGAGAGAGAGAGAGAGAGAATGTTTTTTATGGTGAACCGGCTAACATAAGTCTTTCTTCATAATTTATATATGACAGATCTATTTTAACGTTGTCACTAATCTTAAGATATTTCATTACCTTTATTGACTACTTTTCATATAGTTTATTTCCTTTCCTTACTGAGGTATTTTTTCCTTGTTGGAGTCACTGGGCCCTGCTTTTCCAACTATGGTTGTAGCTCAGCTAATAATAATAATAATAATAATAATAATAATAATAATAATAATAATAACAGTCTAGTCTAGGGTAGTGTCGTAGCCTCTGTACTATGGTCTTCCACTATCTCGGATTAGAGTTCTCTTGCTTGAGGGTACACTCAGACACGCTGTTCTATCTTATTTCTCTTCCTATTCTTTTTTTTTTTTTAATGTTTATAGTTTATATATGAAAGATCTATTACAATGTTGTTACTGTTCTTGAAATATCTTATTTTAATTGTTCCTTATTTCTCTTTTAGTTTATTTATTTAATTATTCCCTTTCCTCACAGAGCTATTTTTCCCTATTGGAACCCTTGGGCTTATGGCATCTTGCTTTTCCAACTATGGTTATATCTTAGCTTCTAATAATGATAATAATAATAATAATGATAATAATAATAACTGGAAAGACAGGTATGATATTTTGCCATACACGAGGCCCTTCTTTCCATGTAAGTTTATACTGTATAAGCATACTCAATGGTTTCCTCTTGGTAAGGGTAGAGGAGACTCTTAAACTATGGTAAGCAGCTCTTCGAGGAGAATGACACTCCAAAATCAAACCATTGTTCTCTAGTCTTGAATAGTGACAGCCTCTGTACTATGGTCGTCCAATGTCTTGGCTTAGAGTTCTCTTGCTTGAGGGTACACTAGGGCACACTGTTCTTTCTTATTTCTCTTTCCTCTTGTTTTGTTAAAGTTTTACAATTTACATAGGAGATATATATTCTAATGTTGCTGTTCTTAAAATGTTTAATTTTTTCGTATTTCCTTTCCTCACTGGGCTATTTTCCCCGTTGGAGCCCCTGGGTTTACAGTATCCTGCTTTTCAACTCAGGTTGTAGCTTCGCAATTGATAATAATAATGATAAATGCTCTTACATTCATTAAATTGAATCTTCCATAGCGTCAATAACCCATTCCAGAATGTATTAGTTTGTGATATGCACAATGTAGAGTAATTTCCAGGCTTTTTATATTCATAGATTCTGTCTTGATTCAACCTTATATCACAGCCCCTTTTCTATGTGAGGATACTTTATCGTGGTGAAATGGTTTGCATTTCGCTATGATCACTAAAGCTGTACAAGTCGGGGCCACCCATACTAGGTTGGTTCGCTGTGAGCGATCAGACGAAAATCTCACACCATCACCAATCCGCAGTTGGCCATTGTGGTGATGAAAACTGACCAAACCCCAGATATGAATAAGGACATGTCTGTGGCCTTTGTCCTACTGTGGGCTAGAAATGGCTACATTTGTTGTTGTTGTTGTTGCTGCTGTTGTTGTTGTTGTTTGTTGTATATTTCTTTATATAGCAAAAGTCGCTCTTTAACACGAACTTGCATGAAGCTGATTTTAGTTCCCTTATCTCTCATAGATAACTAGAGGGGCACTCAGTAGAGTGCAGACCTCCGCCGCAGCAGCTTATTTCTCGACCTTTTGCTCGGCCTTGACCTTGACCTTTGGCGTGGATTTTCATACACTCAAATATGAACC
>NC_090752.1:60930102-60977602 GCF_036898095.1 Palaemon carinicauda | reverse complement strand
TATATATATATATATATATATATATATATATATATATATATATATATATATATATATATAAGAAGGGCGTAATACATGATAATAAAAAATCAAGAAATAAAAGTTAGGACTTTTAGTTCATTAAAATTATTATCTATATGTTCAATCTTGCATTGTTCTCTAGTCTTGGGTAGTGCCATAACCTCTGTACCATTGTCTTCCACTGTCTTGGGTTAGAGTTATCTTGCTTGAGGGTACACTCGGGCAAACTAATCTATCTAATTTCTCTTCTTCTTGTTTTGCTAAAGTTTTTAGAGTTTATATGGGAAATATTTATTTTAATGTTACTGTTCTTAAAGTATTTAATTTTTCCTTATTTCCTTTCCTCGCTGGGCTATTTTCCCTGTTGGGGACCCTGGGCTTATAGCATCCTGCTTTTCCAACTAGGGTTGTAGCTTAGCAAGTAATAATAATAATAATAATAATAATAATAATAATTATAATAAACAGTACATGCCATTGAAAAGAAAATCAGGTTCATTTAACTAATTTGAAAGAGGGAGAGGTAATTTAAAAGCCAATTTAAAAGATTTAAAATAGTATTAATTTGTATCTTAAAATTTTGTCTTAAAATCGATTAATTTGAAAGACGGTAGAGGTAATTTAAAAACCAATTTATAAATATTTAAAATAGTATTAATTTGTATCTCTTGAATTTTCATCTTAAAATCAACTAATTTGGAAGAGGGTAGAGTTAATTTAAAAGCCAATTTGTTAAAGTTTTGATTGTACTAATTTTTATAGCTTGAATTTTTATCTTGAGATAAACTCACTTGAAAGAGGGTAGAGTTAATTTTAAAGCCAATTTAAAAGATTTATAATAGTATTAATTTGTATCTCTTAATTTTTTTCTTGAAATTAACTAATTTGAAAGAGGGTAGAGTAATGTAAAAGCTAATTTGTTAAATTTATTATATTACTATTTTCATTTTAAATTTTTGTCTTAAAATTACATTTTCTGGATTACATCCACATTTCTTTAGATCTCTCTTTTTTTTCCAGATTTTTATCTCAGTTCATGAGCCGTGCATGTTTCTTGTATACCTTTGTTCCAGTCATATTTAATTCCTTATCTTCTTTTTCATTAACCTTTAATCTTAAGCTTTTATGATACCATGGAATAGCATTAATTTCGTAGCAGGACAGGGATTATAATCCAGATTCAACAATTAGATAATGTCAAGAAATCCGAAACCGTTTTTTTCTTCTTGGTGATCTGAATGCGGCTTTTACCATCCTTCAGGGTCCTTGTTGCCTGTGTTGGCACATATGGGGATTTATCCCTAGATTTGGGGATTTTGGATGTCTGATGGGAATATTCTCTACAAATTTCCATGAAGAAAAAACAAAGATGAGTAAACCCTTATATTGATGCAATTAGTTTACTTGCACTTATATAAAGTATAGTAAGTAATTTCTATATGAGTAAAGCCTACTTGATCAGAAGAAAATATATTTGTGGAAATGGGGAGTTTTCGGTTGGTTTGGGAATTTTTTATCATAAGTTTTGAGGATTTTTTAGACTGACTCATCTGGCAACACTGTTATTTGTCATTTGTGCCCGTCAAACAAACATGGCTGCCATAAAGGTCCTCTGAATGGTGAGGGTTTACCCACTTTTAAAAAGGATATATATGCAAATCCTGCCTAATTTAATTTTGGTGAGTGAATTAAGTGATATTGATCCTTTGTTTTATTAAAGCAAGTGGTATAATATGTGTAATTTAGGTGTTTGTCTAGTATTAGGAGTGGATTTTGACCGGTGATTGTAAATGGTCATCTACTGAAGTATATCAAAACAAATTTCTAGCTTAGATATTGTACATAGATCCATAGTGTTTTTTTCAAATATATATATATATATATATATATATATATATATATATATATATATATATATATATATATATATATATATAAATTTTGTGTATTTTGAAAACTTTGGTTAATAATGATAGCCTAATACCTCGCAATTTTGTCACGCGGCAGTAGGCAAAAGTATTCCCTACAATTTCCATCCTACAGAAAAATTTTTAAGTATTGAAGTTTATCGCATATCTTGAAACCTCCGGGAATTATCTTACTCCATTTGTTACTCAAAATTTGGATCTGATAACATTTTATAAAGCTCTCCATGATATTTTCTATGAATTGTGTACATAATACACCATGTCTCTCATTTTTAATGCTGCTGTGTAAGAAACTTGGTTTTAAATGGTGGGCATAGTCTCTGTTGCTGTAGCCCCATTGCCGTAGACCCCGTTGCCATAGCCCCATTATTGTAGCCCTGTTGCCGTAGTCCGGATGCAATAGGCCCGTTGTAGTAGCCCCGTTGCTGTAGGCCTGTTGCAGTAGCCCAGTTGCAGTAGGCCCGTTGCCGTGGGCCCGTTGCAGTAGGCCTGTTACCGTAGCCCCTTTGCTGTACCTTTCATTGCCGTAGCTTCCGTTACCGTAGTCCGCATTGCCTGCCAGACCCCCCGATGCCATAGCTCTCGATGCCGTAGCCCCGCTTGCTGTAGGCTCCCTTGCCAAAGACTCCATTGCCATACCCACCATTTATGTAGCCTCCGTTGCCATAAGCCCCATTGTCTAAGGCCACATTGTTGTAAGCCACATTGGCATAGCTCCCATGGCCTTATCCTTCATTACCATAGCCCTGTTGCTGTAGCTTCCGTTGCCATAGCTTCCGTTGCCATAGCTTTCATTGCCGTAGCTTTCGTTGCCGTAGGCCCCCAATGCAGTGGCCTGCGATGCCATGTCTACCGATGCCTTAGCTGCCGGTGCAGTACCCCCTGGTGCCGTGGCCCCCGATGCCATGACCCCCGATGCCGTAGCCCCCTAGGCCATAACACCTGATGCTGTAACCCCCGATGCCATAACCCCTGATGCTGTATCCCCTGATGCCGTCTCTCCTTATGCCGTATTCCCCTGTGACGTAGATCCCTTGCCGTAGCCCCCGATGACGTAGCCCCCGATGACGTAGCCCCCGAGGCCGTATCCCCCGAGGCCGTAACACCTAATGCTGTAACTCACGATGCCGTATCCCCCTGTGACATAGCTCCGTTGCCGTATCCCCCCGTTGTCGTACCCCCCCCGTTGTCGTATCCCCCCGTTGTCGTATCCCCCCGTTGTCGTATCCCCCCGTTGTCGTATCCCCCGTTGTCGCATCTCCCCGTTGCCGTATCCCGCCGATGCCATATCACCCTGATGCTGTATCTCCTGAAATACTCTTCTTTTTTTTTTGTGAAATTTATTAGATTTATTTATTTATTTTTCAATGTTTACTTATGCTAGATAAGGGGATGGTCGCAAGTGGTGCCTCTCCACCCCACCAAACCACCATCCCTAGTAAATAAGGACAGTGATTTAAGTCTTGTTAGGTGTGGGTAGCCTACTCTAGATTAGTATATTTCCCCTTAATTTCTTTGAAACAAGAACACATGCTTGATGGCATTCTCCATGATAAATAGGATTGTAAATAAATAGTAATACTTTATATGTTTATTGGGTTAATATGATACTTTCATTACTTGCAAAACTGGACTTCACAATAAGAAATGTACAAGTTCAGGCTAGTTTGAGAATTTTCTGTATCATTGGAGGTTGGGCATAATAACTTATGTATCGGTAGATTTGTAATGTGATGGCTAATTCTTAATTTCAACTCCATTGTTTACATTTGGGAGATAGATGGTGAGTTATTGCACATACGTACCTTGCATTAGATTTTCCAACTGCTCCGTTTTTTGTACGCTTGTTACCTGACTTTTGTAACCAATTACTAGCTTCCAAATATATACACAAGTTCCCTGATATTGTCCTTCAACAGCTATTTTTTTCACCCTCCTCTTCAGTTTCAGCTTGACCACCATCACAGAAAGACGTCTTCATATAAGAAGTTCAATCTGTTTCGAAATTTAGCGTACTTTGTTTTCAAAATTTTTTTTCAAAATTTAGTATATTTTCGTCTATGTCGGATATTGCTGCTCACGTGAAAGTAAAATTAACCCCGAAATAATGACCCACAGTGCTTGCGAATGTAGATCAACATATTACGCTTGCCAGAACAGAGGAGCAGTGATGTCATGTTAATTGTGTGAGTACAGTAAGCCATGGCGGAGCAAAAAGCATTAGAAGTTGGAAAATATATCTCGGAAATAATGACCCATTGGGTTTGCGAGCACAGCTCAACATGGCAGTAAGCCATGGTGGAGCAAAAACCATTAGAAGTCAAAAAATATATCACCGAAACAATAACCCATTGGGTTTGCGAGCGCATCTCAACGCTATGCTTGCCAGAACATAGGAGCAGTGATATAATGTTAATTGTGCGAATGCAGTAAGCCATGGTGGAGCAAAATCTATTAGAAGTTGAAAAATATATCCCCGAAATAATGACCCAAAGGGTTTGCGATCGCAGCTCGACAAGTTACGCTTGCCAAAACATAGGAGCAGTGATATAACGTTAATTGCGAGTGCAGTAAGCCATGGTGGAGCAAAAACCATTAGAAGTTGGAAAATATATATCGGAAATAATGACCCATTGGGTTTGCGAGCACAGCTCAACATGTTACGCTTGCCAGAACTTAGGAGCAGTGATATAATGTTAATTGTGCGAGTGCAGTAAGCCATGGTGGAGTAAAAACCATTAGAAGTTGGAAAATATATCCCCGAAATAATAACCCATTGGGTTTGCGAGCGCAGCTTAACATGTTATGCTTGCCAGAACATAGGAACAGTGATATAATGTTGATTGGGCGAGTACAGTAAGCCATGGTGAAGCAAAAAACATTACTATGAGATTCAGGGCCTCTGTAACACGGTTTTTTGGACTTTGCTCCTTATCAAAGCATCGGATGTAGCTGAAAGTTGACATATGTATATTTTACAACCACACACAAATTTTGTCAGCATTATCAATAACCTAAACCCGATAGTTTTAATTTTTATAGAGTAAAAATGATCTAGCCGACGCCATGGCCAGTGATAATGAGCCAAGAGTCGAAAATATTCATTACGTAAGCAATGTAAACACCTTTTGACAAAATTTTGCCCCGCCCATCCACCAGACACCCATTCACCTTGTTCCATCTGCTCTGAAACCCATAACAGTCAAGAATGGCTAACAGGATTTGGAATTGCCCCCGTGGTTGCAAAACTGCATTTGTCTTACGACTTGCAACTTTATATAGTCAAGAGAAAGCCCAGTTTCTAGTTTAAATCTAATGTTTATGGTCTGATTTGTATTTATCGTAACATGATTATAATACTTGTAATGTCATTCAGGCTTTTGAACATTGCCATTAACTATTCACTATGCCACCGAGAGAGAGAGAGAGAGAGAGAGAGAGAGAGAGAGAGAGAGAGATTGTATGTAAACAGTCTTTATATAACTATTTTTGTTAAAATAAGAATTTAGTGCTAAACTCTCCATCAGACCAACGGATCATCCGATATAATTTTTTTTTTCTTCTTCTTAGGCCGTACGCCCGTTTGCCTATGTATTGGGCATGACTCCATTTTGTAAATAAATCATGAATAGTTTTAGGAGTTTTATTTGTACATCTAATGGGAATTTATAGAAGAAAAGTGAACATAATTCATTTATCCTTTAAAATAATTACTACATGTAGCAAAACAAATAGTAGTAAAGATGATAATGCAATGAGGGAATGATACCTTACTTTATCTTTAGCTTCCACATCGGCAATAACATACCCAGTTGCCCTAATTTGTTAGCTAAATGAAATAACCTATCATCTAATGTTAAACTTAATTTCTGAGGAGGCCATGACTTATTTCACACTGAAAAAACATGACAAAGACTTTATGAATGGCGGAACGATACATAAATGTGGGTGGGGTATCTGTGCTAGCGTAGTAATACTACTGTAGCAGTAGTGCCGAAACAGTAGTATACAGGAATTAAACGTTCAGGCCAACTGCTGGGATCCTTGAGGATCATTTAGCACTTCTTACAATTACTCGAGAAATGAGTTTTTATAGCCAGAATTTAAATTTTCTGATGCAACAATGCCCATGATAGCCTTCAGTGTTATCCTGAATTATAACGAGGCCAAAGTGGGTGGAGCCTCATGAAGTCATTATTCTGACGATAATTATTGGTGAAGGTTTAAAGCCAAAATACGGTACCGGGTATTTTTTTTTACAGTAAATAGGTAGGTAGATAGACAATAAATAAAAATTGCTTGACATTGGATATAGCAGTTATCAAATCAAGCTTGTCTACTACGTTTTTGAAAATTACTAACTATTCTCTACACCTTGTCAATCTGATTGTGACCTATAAAGTAGACTGTAATTTCTTAGGAAACTTATTTTGGGAGTTAGACTAATAATCGAAGTGTTTTTGTATTTATTAACATATTTTGTTGGTTTGTTCATTATGACAATTATCAGTGGAGAGGTTTCAGAGTTCATAAAGGTGTACTGCTTTGCTTTTATTTACCCTTTTGTGTCATTGTTGCCAGAGGTATAGCCTTCATTACGTATAGCCAATCATCGATCGAGAAAGAGGGAAGAAATGCCGTCATAAGTTACGTAACAAGTGCGTTCGAAACCTTTTCTCTGAGTAAGTTGGCCCGTCTTCAAAAAACGTCACTTTTACATTATAAGTACCAAATTTATTCAACCTACGTAATGCAGAATATAGTCAAAATTTATGTGTAGATATAATGTGCATTCTGAAGAAGCATTATATTTGTGAAATTCATAGATAAAAAATTATTGCGAAAAAAACCGTGTTACAGAGGCCCTGAATCTCATAGTAGTTGGAAAATATATCCCCGAAATAATGACCCATTGGGTTTGTGAGCGCAGCTCAACATGTTACGCTTGCCAGAACATAAGAGCAGTGACGTAATGTTAATTTTGCAAGCGTAGCAAGCCATGGAGGAGCAAAGGCCATTAGAAGGACGGGATGTAAATCCTAGAAAATTATGATACTTTGATTTTCAGGCACTTACATGAACCATATATTTTTACAACTAGTTATATTGCATTTAATTTGCATTTCTGATCATTATTGTTGCAAATCACTCATTTGTTCCGTAACCGAAATACAAACCACGCTATTTACATTGGGTTTACCTTTAAGCGCAGCTGAAATGGCGAGCCATTAGAATTTAACAAGGGTGTATTACCCCCGCGCTAGTTAGCGGGGGGTTAGGGGAGTGGTAGCTAGCTACCCCTCCCCCCACCTCACACACAGATGAATGCTCACTTTCACTTTTGGCTCGGACTGTGACAGACGTCTCTGTCTTGGTCCTCTCTTGGCAGCCATTGTTTGTTTTGTCTTTACTTAATCGCTTACTTTTCTTTTACTCAATATATATATAAACATGTTTTCATGTTTGTATATATATTTGAGTATAGAAATCAGTAAGTTTCCTTTTCAGAGTTGTGTGTAGTGTACGATATCTATGTGGAGTCCTCGGCAGTTAGGCCACCACGGCGTAATTTTATGGGTGGCGATCGAGTTTGACTTCGGTCTTTCTCTCTCTCTCTCTCTTGAGGTCGTTCACCCTTTTACTACATGTTACTACGCCCTTGTAGCTTCCTTTCCGTGTGGGGGGTTGCTACGCCGTACGTTTGTCTCAATTAGTTTATGAATCTAATTGTAATTGTTAATTTTTCAGCTTGTAGAAAGATTCCTTTCGGGGTTTTCGTTCTTTCTTTAGTGTTCATTCATTTTTAAATTACATAATTACATAGTTTCATAATTATAATTGTTATAATTCTGTTTTGGTTACAGCTCTCCTTCCGTGAGTGTAAGTGGTTGTGAGGGCACGTGCCTGTTGTGTAATTCTTGTTTCCTTTCCCTCGGGATTCCTCTTCGGAGCCTTCCCGGGGAATGTGTACTAATGATTTTTGTTTTATTTTTTACAGTTACCGATCTAGTTCGTTTCTGTAATATGGCAACGGTGTGAGCTGTCTTGTTGAGGCCTGGGGATTTGGCTGTTGCTGCCCCCCCCCCCCCCTTGTATTTTTGTCTCCTTCTACTGGAAGTACTCCCGTGACGACGGACAGCTCTCCAGTTCATTTTAGAACTCAGGAGGCTTGCCTCCTTGGGCAGGTAACTTTCCTTCTGAGGGAAGTTTTTCCTGTCCAGGCTTGAGTTTTTCCCCTTTTGGGGGGTTCTTCTCTTGCCTTTTTTTTTTTCATGCGACTATGCTCTTGGTGCTGAGCAGTCGCACCTGCAGTTTCGCTCAAGGGGCTGGGCAACTGCAGGAGCCCCTCTTCAGAGGATTGCTCCTTTTAGGTCACTGGCTGACCAGTCTCTTCTACGAAGTGTTTCTCTTTCGTTCGCGAGAGAGTACACTCATAGAGACTCCTCTTCGGAGGATTCTTCTACTGCTGTTGCTGTTGGCCTCCTTCGCCGTAAGGGTCCCGGCCCTTCGGTCCAATTCCTTCAAGATTTCGAGTCTCCATTCTGTATCTGATGTCCCAAGACCTTCTCTTTCTTGCCAGTAAAGGAATCGAGAGGTTAGCTTTGGGAACAGCTGCAGTTTGTCCTCAGTTGCAGCCGATTTGGGAGCACAAGGAGGACATGGGGGGAGAGTCACCAGTATACCTCTTCAGCCCGGACTCGAGGACATTCATCTCGACTTGTCTCCAGACCCTCCCCCGTCACGTCGCCCTACAGCACGATGTTGGATACATCACAACGTCCCTCGCCTTTGAGTAATACTACTCTGTGACGCAGGTGCTACAAGCTGGAGTCTGGAAGCGTCTAATGACCTTCGCAGCCCGCTTCCTGCAGGGCGTGACCCAAATGAGTCTCGATACGTTTTCTATCGCTCTGTGGTGGCTACACAACAGCTGGTCTAACCTCAGGCTCCTTTTTGGACAGATAGCAGAAGGTTGAGGGCATTGTTATCAGGTTTTAGTCTGCATGAACGAAAGAAGTATGTCTGGCCTTTATCTCTTTCTTCTTCATCCCCTCTACGGGGAAGCAGCATCCTGGTCTCTGCATAGCTGACCTCGAACCTCTGCAGGTAAACCATGCTTCCTTGTGTTCCGAGTATTGAGTCAATACTGTCGCGTCCCCCATACCCTGACGAGGCGGTATTGGGAACGTCCTAACCCAGAGTTCCTTCTGGAACTCCAGGTCAACTGCCTAGGACGGGTCACACTTCTTCCTTCACACACAAGCTTATGTAGGCCCCACGGTTCCTTGCGGAGCAAGGAACTTGTGAGGTGCAGGGACTCCTTTTCTTGAGTGCGACTCACTCGGATTCTGAGTCCCCGGGTAAAGCCAAAGCCAGTATGGCTGGGGACCTTCCACCCTACCTAAGGGGTAAGTCACCCAATGTAAATAGCGTGGTTTGTATTTCGGTTACGGAACAAATGACAAATTCGAAGATAATTTGTATTTTTCCTAACCATACAAACCTTAGCTATTTACATATATTTGCCCACCAGCCCTGTCCCCCAAGACAAGTCCTACCTCTAAGTGAAAGTATGTGAGGGGGGGAGGGGTAGCTAGCTACCACTCCCCTCCCCCCCCCCCCCCCCGCTAACTAGCGCGGGGGTAATACTCCCTCGTTAAATTCTAATGGCTCGCCATTTCAGCTGTGCTAAAAGGTAAACCCAATGTAAATAGCTAAGGTTTGTATGGTTAGGAAAAATACAAATTATCTTCGAATTTGTCATTTTAGACATTTCCCAACCCATAAAACCACAGTTTTACACTAGGGTCTACTATTATTGTCTTTATATAAGGGGGACCACGAAACTTATAAATTGTTGGTCTACCCCAGTAAGCATGGTCAGAAATGCATAAAACACAAGATAAAACGAATAGGAAAAATATTTGGTTAATGTATTTAGCTAGAAATTAAAGTATCATATATTTACCAAAATATAAAGTTGACAAGCTGACCTAAGAATTACGACTAGCGTAGACTCAATCACCACCATCATTTCTGTAATTGCGAAAGCTGCAGATTTGCTTACCTTCAAATGTGCTTTTGGGTTTCAAGTAGGTCAAAGGTCAATAACAAATATCTCCCACATTCAATGCCAGTTGATTTGACTGTATGTAACAAATAAAACTTAATGAATGTTAGCCGTATGCAATGCCTTTCTGTGGTCTTTTAACGTTCCCCCTTGAATAGTTCTAAGTTATACACAGTTTAGAGGTCATGGTGTTTTGTGGATGCTATGCATTCCCCCATTATATATTTAACTATTAATGAGCTCATTTATAGCCTCCTTTTGAGTTACAGGTCATACTAATCACAAAATAAACTTATGCTAAACTTTCCAATACTTGACCCCTTGCTATGCACATTTGCATGAGGAGCGTGCCTATGTGTAATGTAGTAGATATGAGTGACTTTAAAAGCGCACTGCAGCTTATAGAGAAGAGTTGTGAATGTAAATTTCGGTGATATACTAGTGCTGGTGTAATTTGCTGAAAACACCATTTTTCCATGTGCCTTGTAGCACAGCTGCTAACATTAAGTGCATACCAATATTTGCACGAAACGACACCCAGAAATAACTATGTGAAGAGCTTGAACAAAATTTTTGCTGCGCTGAGTATTTATTACAATCTTCCTTATAGTAAGTTGGTTCCACTTGCATTCATTTCTCCACTACCTGAAACAAATTGCCTAAAGATTTATTTGCCATATTTAATGACACCATATTACTCTTTATACGGTTAATTAATTTCAATGGGCCTTGCCTCATGTAGGAGATACCCCATATATCCACCTTGAAAGGCTTCATTAATTTCATATTAACAGTCCCGATCTTTCTTCATGTTGAGGTAATTTCTGGTAAATCGTCAAATATGCTTGCTAACCTTGTCACACCCTAAACAGGCCAAGTTGAATCATTGTAATTTTTAGAATATGCTTCTAACAACAATTTATAACCTCTTGCAATATTAACCTACATCTGAGCACCTTAACATTAAGAGCAGTTGATAGTTTGCTCAAACGGTTTGAGATTTTATACACCGGACATTATGGCTCATGCTCATATAATAATGTTGGAATTATTATGCTTAAGATATCCTTGTGTTTGAGCTGTTAGTCATGAGATGTTTTTGCTCGCATTTATTCTTGAGAAGTCCATGTATCCAAACTTATTCTTCAAGTACAATTGTACCTTGTAGTTTTTCAAAAAAATTATCATTTTTGTGTTTTTATTCTTGGGATACTATTGCATTTGAACTGTTAGACTTAGGATAATTTTGTGTTGTAACTGTGTTGAGCAGAATAGATTTCTTGTTGCTACAGGGAAGAAGCAGAAAGTGTTGACACTTTTGCTTTGTATATTGAGGTTTCTTTTGTGAGGCACAATATAATTCTCTCCACCCTTGTAGTCTGGGTGGAAATTCTTAATTGAGATTAAGTTTCTTAGTAGTTTTAAATTGTCAAAGATTCTGAATTATATAATTTTAGTCATATTTTGAATTACCAGTAGAGTGCTTGTTACTGGTCCTCCTAAGTAATTCATTTCTTTAAAGTTTACAGGAAATTTAGTCTTAACGTCAAAGTTGCCTCCGCATTTAAGCAACGTCAAAAAGTTTAAATTTTGGTGTAGTTCACTAAACCAAACTGGATGTCTTGTAAAGTATTATATTTTATCAACCTAATGAAACTTTGCTCTTCTATCAGGAGTGTAGAGATTCTGGTATCTATGCCAACAGACTTTTAATTCAGTTGCTTATTAAATTCCAATTGATAGTGTTTTTTTCACAGAACTAACTAGGCTTATATTTTCTATTCCAGATAATCGGCAATTTGGATTGAAGCATTGATTTATGGAGAGAGTATCTAGTTCTTCACTTGAATTGCTACTCTGGAAGTCTGCCCAGGACTGTAGGATTTGATAGAAGCAGATTCTCATCCAATAAGTTAAGTTACAAAGTTCACAGTTGATAATCATCAAACTACATTTATTGTGGGTTGCTATAAATTGAGGAGAAAAAAAAACTCTTAATTTGGTAAATGTGATTTGCTTTGAAAGATAACTCAAACTGTTCAAAAGATGTATAGTTATGGTGTTTCAATATATTTTCTCTAGTTTTGATGGGTGTCTTAAAAACATTGAGTCCATCAAATTGTTCAATACCCATTATATGGAGGTAGATGTGCAATCTAAACAAACTAAACAAAAGGAAAGCTATAGTTTGTTGTGAAATCGCCTCAGATCCCCTTGCACTAAGAAAGGTTTTGTTAAATGTGAAGTGATTTATGGGCATTTCAATCACTATAGACCTAATTATTTAGAATTAGGGTAGTACTAGGTTAGTGAATGTTTTGTGAGAAAAAAAAATAGTAATAATTCTAAAACGATAGAAATAATCTCCTCGGTTTTGTGGTATTGATAACATTAAATAAGAATTACAGTTGTCAGCAGGGTTGCTAGATTATTTTGACTGGATTATCGTACATAAGACTTAAAATTGTCGTTTTTTAACCAAAATTATCGTACACAGTTTCAATACAATTATTAAGGAGTTATATGATTGACTTATTTCAAAATATTTTAGTATAATTGTTTAATTAAACACACACATTTATATACCTAAGGTATGTATCGTACATCGTACTGGACCTAAAATAATCGTACATGTACGATAATTATCGTAAGAATGGCACCCCTGGTTGTCAGTCTTGGAGGAAATCGTATAGAGCG
Source organism: Palaemon carinicauda (assembly GCF_036898095.1). Classification (NCBI taxonomy): domain Eukaryota; kingdom Metazoa; phylum Arthropoda; class Malacostraca; order Decapoda; family Palaemonidae; genus Palaemon; species Palaemon carinicauda. The sequence goes on along the minus strand of NC_090752.1, from coordinate 60,964,885 downwards.
GATTTTACTCTTTATGGATCCTCCACCTTTCTTGCTCTGCCTTCATTGGCAATTCATTTATTTATTATTCACCATCTTTTAACCGGCTCTGATCACCAGCTCATTGATTCATGAATCCTCATCCCCTTTTTCCTAAACACTTATCTTCAACTCATTAATTCGTGAATATCCATCCTCTTTTGCCCAGCTCTGATCAGCAACTCGTTGAGTTATGACTGCTACTATGTTATGGTATTGGCTGGACTATTTGCAACCTATGATGTTTCGCTATTCGCATCATCCCCGTGAACTAGTATTTTTGCATTATTTTGATTATCAATCACTTAGTTCAAACTAGTTTTTCCTCGGTTTTGGCTCGCTTCACTCGCGTTTCAACATTTCTCTGCTCCTGTGTTGACAGGTGGTACATGAATATGCTGTGTGCACTAGCTGCGTAGGCTAGTGCTTTGGTGTTGTTTTAGCTACCCAATTAATCCTTTAGTTTAAACTGGTTTTAGCCCGGCCTTGGTTTGCTATATTTACAATTTAATATTATTGGACTGCCGTACTGTTTTGACAGATAGTACATGGATGTGCTGCACAAGCCAGCCATATGAGCTAGTGGTTTGGTATTACGTTGACTATTTAATTACTTTAGTTCAAACTGATTTTTGCTCAGCCATGGCTCGCTTTGTTCTAAATATAACATTTTTTTTCCCTGCTGCTCTGTTCTGGGAGGCAGTACATGCATCATGCATGTGCTGCGCACGCCAGACATGCGGGTACTGTTTTGACTTTATTTCATCTTGTAAATCACTTGGTTCAAACTGGCTTTTTCTCAGCCTTAACTTGCTTTGCTTGCAATCTAAAATTATTTCACTGCTCTTCTATTCTGACAGGTGATACATAGATATGCTGTGCATGCCAGCTATGTGGGCTATTGTTTTGGCATTTTGATTATAGAATAAATCCCTGTTCAAACTGGTTTTTGCCTACCCTTGACTCGATTTACTCGCAATTCAACATTATTTCACTGCTCTTCTGCTGTGCACGCTAGCCAATTAGTGTTTTAGCATTATTTTAATCTAATTAACCTCTTGTTTCAAACTGGTTTTTGCTCAGCCTTGACTTGCTTTGCTCACAATCGAATATTATTTCACTGCTCTTCTGTTCTGACAGGTACATTGATGTGCTGTGCAAGCCAGCCAAGTGGGCTAGTGTTTTGGTGTCATCTTAATTATCTAATCAATCCCTTAGTTCAAACTGGTTTTTACACAGCCTTTGTTCGGTTCACTTGCAATTTAACATTATTTCACTGCTGCTATGTTTTGAGATAGTACATAGATGTACTGCATAAGCCAGTCATGTGGGCTAATGGTTTGATATCTTAATTATCTAATTAATCATTTTAGTTAAAACTGGTTTTTGCCTAGCCTTGGCTTACTTCACTCTCAATGTAACATTTTTCCACTGCTCTGTTCTGGCAGGCGATACATGCATGTGCTACGCTCACTAGACATAGGAACTAGTGTTTTGGCGTTATTTTATTTATCTAATTAATCACTTATTTCAAACTGGCTTTTTCTCAGCCTTAACTTGCCTTGCTTGCAATTTAAAATCATTTCACTGCTCTTCTATTCTGACAGGTGGTACTTAGATGTACTGTGCTTGCCAGCCATGTGGGCTATTGTTTTGGCATTTGGCACATTGATGAGCTGCTCACACCGGCCGCAGAATCAAGTGTTTTGAAGGTATTTTATAGAATAATGCATTTAGTTCAAACTGGTTTTTGCTCAGCCTTAACTCGATTTGCTTGCAGTTTAACATTTTCACTGCTCTTCTGTTCTGACAGATGGTACATTGATGTGCTGTGGACGTCAGCCAAGTGAGCTTGTGTTTTAGCATTATTTTAATCATCTAATCGATAATTTAGTTCAAACTGGTTTTTGCTCAGTCCTAGCTCATTTTGTTCGTTATTTAACTTTTCATTATTTCACTGCTGTTCTGTTCTGACAGGTGGCACATGGATGTCCTGCACACACCAGCCGCATAATTAAGTTTTTTGACGGTATTCTAATTATATAATTAATCACTTGGTTCAAATTGGTTTTTGCTTAGCCTTGGCTCGCTTTGCTCATGATTTACTGATATATTATTTCACTGGCCCTCTGTTCTGGCAGGCAGTGCATGAATATCCTTGCGCACGCCACCCGCGTGGGCTAATGTTTGGACATTATTTTAATTATATGAATAATCACCTAGTTCAAACTTTTTTCTTAACCTTGGCTCATATCGCTCATGATTTACCGTTAATCTATTTCAATTCTGCTCTTTTCTAGCAAGCACTACTTGGATGTGCTATGCACGCTAATCGTGTGGGCTAGTGTTTTGTCGTTATCTTTATTTTCTATTTAATTGCTTACTGTAGTTCAAACTGGTTTTCACCTCTTTCCCTTAATGATAAATATATAATTTTATATTTCATATTGTTAATAAATGGTAGATATCATACTATAGAAGTACCGATTCATAAATCCTCCTCATTTTATGCCCTGCCCTCGTTAACAAGTAAGGGATTCATTCTTTCATTCATTCGTAGAGTATTACAGCCAACTCTTCCTGTTGGCATGGGCCTTTCCCTTGGTCGGCCTGTAGGTAACCTGTATAAAATATAAGGTGGGTTATCACATTAAAGGAAATTTGAAAGGTTTTTAGTGTTAGAGAAAGTTGTGGACAGGGTAAGGATGATGGTGGTAGTAGTAGAGGGTCATCATTTCACGGATAGTGGTAGTTTGGAAGTTGGGGGTGTAATGCCTTTGAATGGTAGGGAAAAGGAGGCAGGTGGGGTTATCCAACCCTTTACTCCCATGGGTCCCTGCTGAGAGATTTTAGTAGTAGGTTAAGTTTAGAAAGTACAGAGGATGATGTGAATAGGGCCTTACAATGAGGGGATAAGATGGTGCAATGAGAATTTGAGGTCTTTACCTTGGTGGAGGTAGTCTTGAAAGCAACTGAGTGTCTATGCTTTCGACAATTTCCTTTGCCAGTGTGGCCGCCGCTTGCCCGGCCTGTGGTTTGTTGGTGTCTACTAATAAATCACCCCTCAGCTGTGCTGTTTCTCTGCATTCTAGTAAATAGTGCAAGAGGGCGTGTTGTGGTGTGACATCACAGTGATCACACGGTCTCTGAATGTCGCCTCTGATTTCCCAATTTGCCTTGTATCCCAGTCGGAGCCTGTGTATACATACAGACTGTTTCCTTGGGGTATATCTGTCTATTGGTGGAGGTTCTAGCTCCATGGCCCATTTGTACCATGTGGCAGAGGGAGAGCCATTCTCTATCCACATGTGTAGCTCCTTGATTAGGTTGTCCTTGAGCTGTGTCTTTATTTTGTTTTTTGTTTTTTGCAGTGCCGACTGTATGTGCACCTGTACATTTTGTATGTGTCTGGTGCTTTTGGCAAGCTCATCAGTCTTTTCATTCCCTGGTATCCCGATGTGACTGGGGATCCAGTTTAGTGTTACTAGCCTATTTCTTTCATTGTGCTGATATAGGAGGGATTTGATATCAGCTATCAGGGACTTGTTTTCTTTATTTTTGTCCTGTTATAGGGCTTGCATTGAGGATCGTGAATCAGTATGAACGACTACTGGTCCTTCCTCATTTTCAATAGAGTATCTTAGTGCTTGTTGTATTGCAACAAGCTCTGTCTGCAGGGTGGAGACATTATTTGATGTTCTCCAGCATGCTGTGAATTTGCAGGAGTGAACTGCAGCTCCTGCTGTTTGGGTTCCAGGATCTACTGTACCATCTGTATAGTAGATCTGTGCCCCTATTGTCTCTGCAGAGTGTATTGCTGCTTCTGCTGCGTTTCTAAGTTCCTCTATTGTGCAGTTTTCTTTTGCCCTTGGGAGCTTGGTGTAGCTGAATTTTGCTACTTACTTTTTCCATGGTGGAATGTGTTGTATACCCTGTGCTGTGTCTGGGTTTAGCTGTAGGAGTATTTCAGTTAGACCTAGGCTCTTTATGTTGTTACTATGGTCTTTGCCATAAGAGCTTGGGGTTTGAACTTCAGGATGTTTTAACAGTTCCTCTCTTAACTCTCTTTTTAGTGATTGAGTCTGTTTGACAGGAACATCTTTGCAATCGTGCTTGCATTTCTCAGTGCAATTCTATCCTCAAGGGATGGTAGTCCAGTCTCCATCCTTAGGTTGCACAGTCTTGTCCATATTGGAGAGCCTAACATGAGCCTCATGGCATTGTTTTGAATTACCTCTACTGAGGCTTTTTGTATATCGGTTAGCCCAGTGAGTGTTGGGGAAGCATATTCCACTAGCGCTCTGGTACAGGCTAGATAATATTTCTTTTGGACATGCTCATTTGCTCCTTCATTGAGTTTGCACATATACCTCATGGCTGCCATTCTGGCATTTGCCCTTTCCTTGAGATATTTGATTTCTTCCCTGAAGGTGAGTTGTTTGTCGATTATTACTCCTAGGTATGTGTATTTGCCCACCCATTCTAGGGGCTCCATTCCTATTGTGAGTGGTTGCAAGGGGTTTGGGGCTTTAATTGACATAGCCTTTGTTTTGCCAATGTTTATTTTTAGTCCAAGCTCATTGGATTTGTGGCTGATGGCATTGAGTGCTCTTTGCATTTTTATCGTCCTGACTGACCCTCGAGCTATTACACATACCGTACATCATCTGCATAGATAAATATGTCTACTCCTTCTGGAAGCTGGAGTGAGGCTATATTTTCCATGAGGATGTTGAATAGGAGGGGGCTAAGATGCGGTGTGCCATTTTCCAATTTGTGATAGGTAGAAATCAATCCTTGGAATTTGACTCTAGCATGCCTTCCTAGCACATAGTTTTTAGTCCATGATAGTAGGTGACCTTTGACTCCTTTTTTGGCCACTAATTGCAGCATTGCGGCCGGGCTTGCTAGCTCGAAGGCTTTTTCAAAGTCTATGAAGACTATTGTTGCCTTGTTTTGATTTATGCAGCTTAATACATCAGTGATGCATTCAGAAGTACCAATTCCCTCCTAATATGCATATAGCTGCTTGTGTAGGGGGTCAATTTTGTATTTTATCCTGTTTAGGACCATTTTTTCTCCTGTTTTTTCCATACAGGATACTAAGGCTATTGGTCTAGAATTTCCTGGATCCTTTGGCTTTGGGATTGGTTGCGTGTCCTGCTGCCTCCAGGCTTGATGCTTTGTGTGCTCAAGGTGTGTTTTGTTTAATAACCTCAGGAATGCGGTTTCTCCTGCTGGACCCATGTGCTTGATCATTGTGTATGTGATCTTGTCTGCTCTTGGTGCAGTATCCTTTCCTGTTTTTTGTACTGCTCTTAGTTCCTCAACTGTGTATGGGGTGTCTGTACCATCCTGCTGTAGGCAGGCTGTGTTGATCTCTTCCCACCTGGCTGGCGCCAGTTGCTCTTGTAGCATTCTGGTTTCAGGGGAAAAAAATAGCTGACAGTCCTATTTGCAAAGGTTGTTGCAATTCTTTCTGCCTCCTCTTGTGGGTGTGGGTGTATGGCAACTGGAGTCGTCTTTTTTTCCGGCTACTTTGTGTAGCCATTTCCATAGCTCAGTTAGAGTTGTGTACCCTGACAGGCTTGAACACCATTCCATCCATTTTTCAATTCTTATTTCATGGATTCTTAGATGTGTTTCAGTTTTGGCTGTTTGCAGTAGTTCTCTGTTTTCTACTGTGGACCTTCTTCTGTATATTTTTGTGACTGTTTAGTCTGGTTTTCAACCTCCTGGTTTCTGGGCAGTAGTACCAGGAGTCCTTGTATGTATAGTTACCTCCTATTGCCTTTAGGGGCATAGCTCTGTTGGCTGCATTGTAAAAAGCATCAACTAGGTCTTTTTCTAGCTGATCTATGTCCTCTGGAGGAATGTAGCTTGCTGTCCATTCCTCTATGGCTAGTCGAAAGCAGACCCAGTCTGCTAGGTCCTGATTCCATCTTGGTGGAGGTGGTGGAATAGGAGGTAGTTGTTGCATCTCCAAATCTGTTACTGTGGCAAAGTGATCACTAATCAGGGTTGAGTGTACTTGCCTCTTGGTTAAGTGTCTTATTGCTGTTGTAACAAAGGTCAGATCCAGTCTGCCTCCTCTTAAGTGTTTAGGAGGGCGACTCCTTCAAATTCCTCCAGAGCGAAGGCTATTTGTTCCCCTGAGGGGTTTGTCATTGATGGGGATGATAATATAGGGTGATGTGCATTAAAATCCCCACAAATAATTGTTGGTGTTCTTTCTGTGTGAGCAAAGAGTTGTGTCAGCTGTAGCTCTCCTGTGTCCTCCCTGTTTATTTTCCTGTATATGTCAATTTTTTGATTCAGTAATGTTATTGTTACTGCTAGTGTCTCTACATTGGTACCACAAGGAATAGGGTTGTGTAACTTTGTTGTTGGTATGCTTGTTTTAACTAGTGTAATTAGGCCTTTGTCTGTGCCTATCTGTGGTGTGGTGTAGGCGTTGTAACCTGTTATTTTAAGTTTCCTTCCTGCTGTTAAAAGAGTTTCTTGTATCAGGATTACATCTATATCCTCAGTTTTGCGTACTGCAATCAGGGAGAACATTTTTTATCTTACTCCGGCTGAGCTCCGATTAAGAACTCTTACTCCTGGATGTAAGTTGAAGAGTATTGTCTTGGGTCCCTAGGGGCAAAGGCAATTGCCTTGACCCCAGAGGATGAAGTGGATGAGGTGGATGGGGTGTGAGTGGATGAAGGGATGGTGGATGGGATGAGTGGGATGATGGGGGTGGGATCTGGTGTAGCGGATGTGGAAGGTACAAGTGATTGAGGTGATGGAATGGTAGGTGTGGTGGTTGAAGAATGAGAGGTGATCTCCAGGATAGCATGAGAGGGGGGTTGGGAGGATTTTGGTCTGGAGACAAAGTCCATCAGGACTTGCTCAATGCTAGTTGCTATAGCTTCCGCATTGATTTTTCCAGACACGGCCTGTGTGACCAGATCCGTAAGTTTTTCCCTTAAGACCGTGGTCTTAATGAAAATAGTTCTTGGCATTGGTTTTGGTCCCTGAGTTTGGGGGCTGCTCTTCCTCTTGATTGGTTTCCTTTTTTTCCTTGGGGAGGGCAGCAATTACCCTTGCTACCCTTTCGGGACATCCCAGGCCATTGCTGTGTCCTTTTTTTGTAGTTTGGACATTTAGCTTTTGTCGGTACGCCCGCAGCTTTCTTATCGATGCACTTCTGTGTAGGGTGTCTTTGGCTGCAGACCGCACAGGTTGGGACCTTTGTCTGGCATTGGTCCTTATGATGCCCAAATTTCTGGCATTTGTAGCATCTAAGGGGATCAGGGTAGTACTTCTTGACCCAGAAGCTTCTGAAGATGCCCAGGTCCACTTTTTTTGGGTGAGGCCCTTTAAAGGTGACAAGGATGGCCTTGGTAAGAAAGCCAGCCTTATTTTTCATTCTCTCTGCCGCAGTGATGTTGGGCAGTTTCAAACAGATGGCTCTCCATCATATCAGTTGGGTAGCCTACCACAACTGCTTTCTTAATTTTTTCTTCCTCCTTAAGCTCTTACAGCCTGATGTCGGAGGAGCATCTGAGAGTGATCAGGGCTCTTGCATCCCTGGTGGAGATGGTCCACTAGCCCTGCCTGTTTGGATTGGCAACCATTTGTATGATTTTGAGCTTTAGCTCAAAGGCTGCAATAGCCTTGGACGCCTCTGAAGAGTTTCCAGCCAGGACTCTGAAGAAATGTCTTATTTTCTCGAATCCTCATCCTTTTATGCCCAGCCCTCACCAAAAACTCATTGATTCATGAATCGTCATCCTCTCTTGTCTTGCCCCCATCAGCAGCTCATTGATTCATGAATCTTCATCCATTTTAAGTCCAGCCCTGATCAACCCCTCATTGAATCTTGAATCCTTACGCTTCCTTGCCCTGGTACCATCATCAATGCATTGATTCACGAAGTCTCGTCCACTTGGCCACAAAGAAAGATAAAAGTCAATGGCAATTCTTCTGAATGTGCAAAATTTATCCTTTTTCGAATGCCAGGTACGAACCAATTGGCTGTAATAGTGAAGATTTGTTGATTTCAATTTTAAGTACAAAACCAAAACCTAAATTCGACAGTTATAAGTACGGAAGAATTGTCAATGACTAATCTTTCTTCGTGGCCTGGTGCATTAGGGGAAAATAGTACAAGGGTATGAATGACTAAATCGAAAATTATTTCACGAATGATGTCTTAGCCTTTGTTCATTATTAGTACATATCTTTAGAACTCGTGCCTATTTAGAAATCACCGCACATAATGTGTATTATATCTAGGGATAAGATAACTTTATTACATTTTAGAGTTGCCTTGATTGACTAACAAATTTTTGATTCAAGTAGCTTCACTGAGGGACTGATTAATATCCACAAATATATTTAGAGCTTACATATATAATTTTTATTTTGGATTCAATTGAATATTTTCATAACAAGTCTTCAATGTAAATGCAAGGATAATTTTGCAAAGACTTTTAAGGCTATATCTTCTATTTAAATATAAATTAAGCTATAAATTGTAGTTAGTCTATTTCATTTTACTAAAACACGCTATTTGAACATTCAGAGAAAGTAATACTAAAAGTTTTTTTTATATCAAAACTGAATGAAAAAACTTAATTTTATTTATCAATCAATTACTTATATTTATCGTTTCATGTATTCCTTATCAAACCACACAATAGACTAAAACCTTTAATATTAACAAAATCAATAATTTCTAAGTAAATTAATTTCAAATTAAATCCCGAAGATGACTAACTTGCTATATCACCATTGCAGGCAACGAAGAACCGCCTTGTTGGTACACTATATGGAAACCTGATCATCAGATTCTGGCCTTCAAAATGCAGACTATAATCTCAAGAGACCAGATCTCAGGACATCGAAATACAGACTATAACCTCAAGAGACAAGATCTCGGGACATCGAAATACAGTCTATAACCTCAAGAGACCAGATCTCGGGACATCGAAATACAGTCTATAACCTCAAGAGACCAGATCTCTGGACATCGAAATACAGACTATAACATCAAGAGACCAGATCAAAGGACATCATACAAGAACCAAGCATCAGACCCAATACAAGATGTTAGAGGCCGTCCTGGGAAATGTGGATATCGTTAACCTACGCTGAATCTCTCTCTCTCTCTCTCTCTCTCTCTCTCTCTCTCTCTCTCTCTCTCACAGCCCTTTTATCTCTCTCCCCCTCTCAGCACCTCTTTTAACTTTCCTTCTCAGCAACTCACTGAACTCAATCTCCCTCTCACCAGCTTTAACACGCACTCCCTCCCAGCAACTCTCTTAACTCACCCTCTCAAAAACTCTATTAACAATTTCCTCTCAGCACTTTTTAACGCTCCCTTTCAGCAACTCACTCTCTCTCCAGTCTCCCTCTCAGCAACTCTCCTAACTCAATCTCCCTCTCAGCAACTCTCCTAACTCAATCTCCCTCTCAGCAACTCTCCTAACTCAATCTCCCTCTCAGCAACTTTCTATCCAGTCTCCCTTTCAGCTACTCTCCTAACTCAATCTCACTCTCAGCGACTCTCCTAACTCAATCTCCCTCTCAGCAAATCTCCTAACTCAATCTCCCTCTCAGCAACTCTCCTAACTAAATCTCCCTCTCAGCAACTTTCTATCCAGTCTCCCTTTCAGCAACTCTCCTAACTCAATCTCCCTCTCAGCAACTCTCTATCCAGTCTCCCTCTCAGCAACTCTTTATCCAGTCTCCCTTCCAGCACCTCTCTATCCAGTCTCCCTCTCAGCAACTCTGCTAACTCAATCTCCCTCTCAGCAACTCTGCTAACTCAATCTCCCTCTCAGCAACCCTCCTAACTATATCTCCCTCTCAGCAACCCTCCTAACTATATCTCTCCCTCAGCAACTCTCCTAACTCAATCTCCCTATCAGCAACTCTCTATCCAGTCTCCCCCTCAGCAACTCTCATAACTCAATCTCCCTCTCTGCAACACACTATCCAGTAACACTCTCAGCAACTCTCCAAACTCAATCTCCCTCTCAGCAACTCTCCAAACTCAATCTCCCTCTCAGCAACTCTCCAAATTCAATCTCCCTCTCAGCAACTCTCCTAACTCAATCTCCCTCTCAGCAACTTTCTATCCAGTCTCCCTTTCAGCAACTCCTAACTCAATCTCCCTCTCAGCAACTCTCTATCCAGTCTCCCTCTCAGCAACTCTTTATCCAGTCTCCCTTCCAGCACCTCTCTATCCAGTCTCCCTCTCAGCAACTCTCTATCCAGTCTCCCTCTCAGCAACTCTGCTAACTCAATCTCCCTCTCAGCAACCCTCCTAACTATATCTCCCTCTCAGCAACCCTCCTAACTATATCTCTCTCTCAGCAACCCTCCTAACTATATCTCTCTCTCAGCAACCCTCCTAACTATATCTCTCTCAGCAACCCTCCTAACTATATCTCTCTCAGCAACCCTCCTAACTATATCTCTCTCTCAGCAACTCTCCTAACTCAATCTCTCTCTCAGCAACTCTCTATCCAGTCTCCCCCTCAGCAACTCTCCTACCTCAATCTCCCTCTCTGCAACACACTATCCAGTATCACTCTCAGCAACTCTCCTAACTCAATCTCCCTCTCAGCAACTCTCCAAACTCAATCTCCCTCTCAGCAACTCTCCTAACTCAATCTCCCTCTCAGCAACTCTCTCTATCCAGTCTCCCTCTCAGCAACTCTCCTAACTCAATCTCCCTCTCAGCAACTCTCTCTATCCAGTCTCCCTCTCAGCAACTCTCCTAACTCAATCGCCCTCTCAGCAACTCTCTCTATCCAGTCTCCTCAGCAACTCTCCTAACTCAATCTCCCTCTCAGCAACTCTCCTAACTCAATCTCCCTCTCAGCAACTCTCCTAACTCAATCTCCCTCTCAGCAACTCTCCTAACTCAATCTCCCTCTCAGCAAATCTCCTAACTCAATCTCTCTCTCAGCAACACTATCCAGTCTCCCTCTCAGCAACTCTTGAACTCAATCTCCCTCTCAGCAACTCTCTATCCAGTCTCCCTCTCAGCAACTCTTTATCCAGTCTCCCTCCCAGCACCTCTCTATCCAGTCTCCTTCCCAGCACCTCTCTATCCAGTCTCCCTTTCAGCAACTCTCTATCCAGTCTCCCTCTCAGCAACTCTGCTTACTCAATCTCCCTCTCAGCAACTCTCTATTCAGTCTCCCTCCCAACACCTCTCTATCCAGTCTCCCTTTCAGCAACTCTCTATCCAGTCTCCCTCTCAGCAACTCTGCTAACTCAATCTCCCTCTCAGCCACCCTCCTAACTATATCTCCCTCTCAGCAACTCTCCTAACTCAGTCTTCCTCTCAGCAACTCTCCTAACTCAGTCTTCCTCTCAGCAACTCTCCTAACTCAGTCTCCCTCTCAGCAACTCTCTATCCAGTCTCCCTCTCAGCAACTCTCCTAACTCAATCTCCTTCTCTGCAACACACTATCCAGTATCACTCTCAGCAACTCTCCTAACTCAATCCCCCTCTCAGCAACTCTCCTAACTCAATCTCCTTCTCAGTAACTCTCCTAACTCAATCTCCCTCTCAGCAACTCTCTCTATCCAGTCTCCCTCTCAGCAACTCTCCTAACTCAATCTCCTTCTCTGCAACACACTATCCAGTATCACTCTCAGCAACTCTCCTAACTCAATCTCCTTCTCTACAACACACTATCCAGTATCACTCTCAGCAACTCTCCTAACTCAATCTCCCTCTCAGCAACTCTCCTAACTCAATCTCCCTCTCAGTAACTCTCCTAACTCAATCTCCCTCTCAGCAGCTCTCTCTATCCAGTCTCCTTCTCAGCAACTCTCCTAACTCAATCTCCTTCTCAGCAACTCTCCTAACTCAATCTCCTTCTCAGCAACTCTCCTAACTCAATCTCCTTCTCAGCAACTCTCCTAACTCAATCTCCTTCTCAGCAACTCTCCTAACTCAATCTCCTTCTCAGCAACTCTCCTAACTCAATCTCCTTCTCAGCAACTCTCCTAACTAAATCTCCCTCTCAGCAACTCTCCTAACTCAATCTCCATCCCAGCGACTCTCCTAACTCAATCTCCCTCTCAGCGACTCTCCTAACTCAATCTCCCTCTCAGCACAATCTCCCTCTCAGCAACTCACTCTCCAGTATCCCTTTCTGCAACTCTCCTAACTCAATCTCCCTCTCAGCAACTCTCCTAACTCAATCTCCCTCTCAGCAACTTTCCAAACTCAATCTCCCTCTCAGCAACTCTCCTAACTCAATCTCCCTCTCAGCAACTCTCTCTATCCAGTCTCCCTCTCAGCAACTCTCATAACTCAAAATCTCTCTCAGCAACTCTCCTAACTCAATCTCCCTCTCAGCAACTCTCTATCCAGCCTCCCTCTCAGCAACTCTCCTAACTCAATCTCCTTCTCAGCAACTCTCCTAACTCAATCTCCCTCTCAGCAACTCTCCTAACTCAATCTCCCTCTCAGCAACTCTGTTAACTCACTCTCCCTCCCAGCAACTCTCCTAACTATATCTCCATCCCAGCAACTCTCCTAACTCAATCTCCCTCTCAGCAAATCTCCTAACTCAATCTCCCTCTCAGCAACTCTCCTAACTCAATCTCCCTCTCAGCAACTCTCCTAACTCAATCTCCCTCTCAGCAACTCTCCTAACTCAATCTCCCTCTCAGCAACTCTCCTAACTCAATCTCCCTCTCAGCAACTTTCTATCCAGTCTCCCTTTCAGCAACTCTCCTACCTCAATCTCCCTCTCAGCAACTCTCTATCCAGTCTCCCTCTCAGCAACTCTTTATCCAGTCTCCCTTCCAGCACCTCTCTATCCAGTCTCCCTCTCAGCAACTCTCTATCCAGTCTCCCTCTCAGAAACTCTGCTAACTCAATCTCCCTCTCAGCAACCCTCCTAACTATATCTCCCTCTCAGCAACCCTCCTAACTATATATCTCTCTCAGCAACTCTCCTAACTCAATCTCCCTCTCAGCAACTCTCTATCCAGTCTCCCCCTCAGCAACTCTCCTAACTCAATCTCCCTCTCTGCAACACACTATCCAGTATCACTCTCAGCAACTCTCCAAACTCAATCTCCCTCTCAGCAACTCTCCAAACTCAATCTCCCTATCAGCAACTCTCCTAACTCAATCTCCCTCTCAGCAACTTTCTATCCAGTCTCCCTTTCAGCAACTCTCCTAACTCAATCTCCCTCTCAGCAACTCTCTATCCAGTCTCCCTCTCAGCAACTCTTTATCCAGTCTCCCTCTCAGCAACTCTTTATCCAGTCTCCCTTCCAGCACCTCTCTATCCAGTCTCCCTCTCAGCAACTCTCTATCCAGTCTCCCTCTCAGCAACTCTGCTAACTCAATCTCCCTCTCAGCAACCCCCCTAACTATATCTCCCTCTCAGCAACCCTCCTAACTATGTATCTCTCTCAGCAACTCTCCTAACTCAATCTCCCTCTCAGCAACTCTCTATCCAGTCTCCCCCTCAGCAACTCTCCTACCTCAATCTCCCTCTCTGCAACACACTATCCAGTATCACTCTCAGCAACTCTCCTAACTCAATCTCCCTCTCAGCAACTCTCCAAACTCAATCTCCCTCTCAGCAACTCTCCTAACTCAATCTCCCTCTCAGCAACTCTCTCTATCCAGTCTCCCTCTCAGCAACTCTCTCTATCCAGTCTCCCTCTCAGCAACTCTCTCTATCCAGTCTCCGTCTCAGCAACTCTCCTAACTCAATCTCCCTCTCAGCAACTTTCCAAACTCAATCTCCCTCTCAGCAACTCTCCTAACTCAATCTCCCTCTCAGCAACTCTCTATCCAGTCTCCCTCCCAGCACCTCTCTATCCAGTCTCCCTTTCAGCAACTCTCTATCCAGTCTCCCTCTCAGCAACTCTGCTAACTCAATCTCCCTCTCAGCCACCCTCCTAACTATATTTCCCTCTCAGCAACTCTCCTAACTCAGTCTTCCTCTCAGCAACTCTCCTAACTCAGTCTCCCTCTCAGCAACTCTCTATCCAGTCTCCCTCGCAGCAACTCTCCTAACTCAATCTCCTTCTCTGCAACACACTATCCAGTATCACTCTCAGCAACTCTCCTAACTCAATCTCCCTCTCAGCAACTCTCCTAACTCAATCTCCCTCTCAGTAACTCTCCTAACTCAATCTCCCTCTCAGCAACTCTCTCTATCCAGTCTCCCTCTCAGCAACTCTCCTAACTCAATCTCCTTCTCTGCAACACACTATCCAGTATCACTCTCAGCAACTCTCCTAACTCAATCTCCTTCTCTGCAACACACAATCCAGTATCACTCTCAGCAACTCTCCTAACTCAATCTCCCTCTCAGCAACTCTCCTAACTCAATCTCCCTCTCAGTAACTCTCCTAACTCAATCTCCCTCTCAGCAGCTCTCTCTATCCAGTCTCCTTCTCAGCAACGCTCATAACTCAATCTCCTTCTCAGCAACTCTCCTAACTCAATCTCCTTCTCAGCAACTCTCCTAACTCAATCTCCTTCTCAGCAACTCTCCTAACTCAATCTCCCTCTCAGCAACTCTCTTAACTCAATCTCCCTCTCAGCAACTCTCCTAACTCAATCTCCATCCCAGCGACTCTCCTAACTCAATCTCCCTCTCAGCGACTCCCCTAACTCAATCTCCCTCTCAGCACAATCTCCCTCTCAGCAACTTACTCTCCAGTATCCCTTTCAGCAACTCTCCTAACTCAATATCCCTCTCAGCAACTCTCCTAACTCAATCTCCCTCTCAGCAACTTTCCAAACTCAATCTCCCTCTCAGCAACTTTCCAAACTCAATCTCCCTCTCAGCAACTCTCCTAACTCAATCTCCCTCTCAGCAACTCTCTCTATCCAGTCTCCCTCTCAGCAACTCTCCTAACTCAATCTCCTTCTCAGCAACTCTCCTAACTCAATCTCCTTCTCAGCAACTCTCCTAACTCAATCTCCCTCTCAGCAACTCTGTTAACTCACTCTCCCTCCCAGCAACTCTCCTAACTCAATCTCCCTCTCAGCACAATCTCCCTCTCAGCAACTTACTCTCCAGTATCCCTTTCAGCAACTCTCCTAACTCAATCTCCCTCTCAGCAACTCTCCTAACTCAATCTCCCTCTCAGCAACTTTCTAAACTCAAAATCTCTCTCAGCAACTCTCCTAACTCAATCTTCCTCTCAGCAACTCTCTATCCAGCCTCCCTCTCAGCAACTCTCCTAACTCAATCTCCTTCTCAGCAACTCTCCTAACTCAATCTCCCTCTCAGCAACTCTCCTAACTCAATCTCCCTCTCAGCAACTCTTAACTCACTCTCCCTCCCAGCAACTCTCCTAACTATATCTGCATCCCAGCAACTCTCCTAACTCAATCTCCCTCTCAGCGACTCTCCTAACTCAATCTCCCTCTCAGCAACTCTCCTAACTCAATCTCCCTCTCAGCAACTGTCCTAACTCAATCTCCCTTTCAGCAACTCTTCTAACTCAATCTCCATCTCAGCAACTCTCCTAACTCAATCTCCCACTCAGCAACTCTCCTAACTCAATCTCCCTCTCAGCAACTCTCTATCCAGCCTCCCTCTCAGCAACCCTTCTAACTCAATCTCCCTCTCAGCAATTCTCTATCCAGTCTCCCTCTCAGCAACTCTCCTAACTCAATCTCCCTCTCAGCAACTATCCTAACTCGATCTCCCTCTCAGCAACTCTCCTAACTCGATCTCCCTCTCAGCAACTCTCTCTATCCAGTCTCCCTCTCAGCAACTCTAACTCAATCTCCCTCTCAGCAACTCTCCTAACTCAATCTCCCTCTCAGCAACTCTCCTAACTCAATCTCCCTCACCCCAACTTTCTATCCAGTCTCCTTCTCAGCAACTCTCCATCCAGTCTCCCTCTCAGCAACTCTTCTAACTCAATCTCCCTCTCAGCAACTCTCTATCCAGTCTCCCTCCCAGCACCTCTCTATCCAGTCTCCCCTTCAGCAACTCTCTATCCAGTCTCCCTCTCAGCAACTCTGCTAACTCAATCTCCCTCTCAGCCACCCTCCTAACTATATCTCCCTCTCAGCAACTCTCCTAACTCAGTGTTCCTCTCAGCAACTCTCCTAACTCAGTCTCCCTCTCAGCAACTCTCTATCCAGTCTCCCTCTCAGCAACTCTCCTAACTCAATCTCCTTCTCTGCAACACACTATCCAGTATCACTCTCAGCAACTCTCCTAACTCAATCTCCCTCTCAGCAACTCTCCTAACTCAATCTCCCTCTCAGTAACTCTCCTAACTCAATCTCCCTCTCAGCAACTCTCTCTATCCAGTCTCCCTCACAGCAACTCTCCTAACTCAATCTCCTTCTCTGCAACACACTATCCAGTATCACTCTCAGCAACTCTCCTAACTCAATCTCCCTCTCAGTAACTCTCCTAACTCAATCTCCCTCTCAGCAACTCTCCTAACTCAATCTCCCTCTCCTCAACTTTCTATCCAGTCTCCTTCTCAGCAACTCTCCATCCAGTCTCCCTCTCAGCAACTCTTCTAACTCAATCTCCCTCTCAGCAACTCTCTATCCAGTCTCCCTCCCAGCACCTCTCTATCCAGTCTCCCTTTCAGCAACTCTCTATCCAGTCTCCCTCTCAGAAACTCTGCTAACTCAATCTCCCTCTCAGCCACCCTCCTAACTATATCTCCCTCTCAGCAACTCTCCTAACTCAGTCTTCCTCTCAGCAACTCTCCTAACTCAGTCTCCCTCTCAGCAACTCTCTATCCAGTCTCCCTCTCAGCAACTCTCCTAACTCAATCTCCTTCTCTGCAACACACTATCCAGTATCACTCTCAGCAACTCTCCTAACTCAATCTCCCTCTCAGCAACTCTCTATCCAGTCTCCCTCTCAGCAACTCTCCTAACTCAATCTCCCTCTCTGCAACCCACTATCCAGTATCCCTCTTAGCAACACTCCTAACTCAATATCCCTCTCAGCAACTCTATTAAATCTCTCCCTCTCAGCAACTCTCCTAACTCAATCTCCCTCTCAGCAACTCTCCTAACTCATTCTCCCTCTCAGCAACTCTCCTAACTCAATCTCCCTCTCAGCAACTCTCTATCCAGTATCCCTTTCAGCAACTCTCTTAACTCTATCTCCCTCTCACCAACTCTCCTAACACACTCTCAGCAACTCCTTAACACTCTCTCTCTCTCTCTCTCTCTCTCTCTCTCTCTCTCTCTCTCTCTCTCTCTCTCTCTCTCTCTCTCTCTCTCAGCAACTCTCTTAACACTCTCCTTCTCAGCAACTCTCTCTCTCTTAGTACTTTTCAGATTTGTGTACAATTAATTGGAATGGCTAATCAGAACCCACTTCATCTATAACGGAAAGGAGAAATCTTAGAGTTGCGCAATCCTCGGCTTTAGCCAGGGGAGGTTATATCTCAAAGGCCCGTTCAAGAAATGGTAAAGACTAAAATTTTGAAAATTTTTCAAAATTTGGATGGAAAGGCAAGACTAGTCTCAAGAGAGAACTTGAATGTCTGATCAGTTTTCTGGTCAGTTAAGTTCTCTCATAAAGGACTGGTCTTGCGTTTCTATCCCAATTTTGAAAATGTTCAAAATTTTTAGTCTTTACCATTTCTTTAAGGGGCTATTGAGAAATAACCTCTCCTAGTTTAAACTCCAGGATTGCGTAACTTTAATTTCTCATTTCTGTTATAGATGAAACAACTTGTACTCTATATGTGAAAAACATTTACTGCCCTATTTAATCGTTCAACTTTCTTCTTGTAAAGAAGTAAGAGAAATATTGTTCATTTCTATGTAAATCTTTTTTGGATAAATAAAAATCTCGCCTTATTTACGGACGCTCTTTTATTTAAATTCTAAAAATAAAAATCTATAAGTAGGGGAAGGTTTCTGGTTAAATTTGAAAAAAAAATAATGATTTTTTTTATTGCTCTTGAAGCCTGCATTGCAATGCCCAAGGCGAGACTGTGTTCTCGACAGGAGACAGCCAATGAGATCTCTCTTCTTTGGAACTGTTGTTAAGTAGTGTTTCTAAGGTATCAGCTGATTATCGAGATGGAGAAAGCCTTTGCTTCGCCTGTGCTGTTCTCAATGCATTTGTTCTTTACTCTACCACTTCTCAAGAACTAAGCCACTCTCAGTTTGAGTATGTTGAAGAGTTATTCATGAAGTCTAAAGCCCTGTCCACACGATCGAGTATGCCCGACGGGGAAACTGTGATACCAGGCCACAATAGTTAGTGAAAATGACGGTTGAGGACGTCAGAAGCGTGAAAACCACAGACAGGGATCTGGCATCATACAGTGTTGCCAGATGCCCCTGCCTTTAGTTTTCCCGCTTCTGACGTCATCAACCCTCATTTTCACTAACTATTGTGGCCTGGTATCACAGTTTGGCCGTCGGGCATGCTTGATTGTGTAGACGGCTTTAGGGAGGTAGCATAAGGTTAAATACTAAAATATAAGCCTAAAGTTTACGCTTACTCTTGTAGGTATGACTATTTATGCATGGCAAAAGCTTGCCTGTCATACCCCATGAAATATGGCGAGCTAACACGTAGAGTTTTCTATGCAGAACTCTGTACTAAAACCCAAGCAGTGGCCAGAAGAGCAAGTTCAGATATTCATTGAATAATATGAGAAACTCTACGGGTTTAAACCATACTGTTTAAGCATTCTGATTTCCCATTTTCTTTTTGAGATTTCACACAGTAGAAGCCCAAGTCTTAGGGAAAATGACAACTTGAAAATCATAGAAAACAGAAATATACACTCGAACCAAGATGGATGTATTCTTGAACGTGTTAGCCATTGAAAACCTAACTTCCTAACTGACTGAATAATTGATTTAAGATATAATTGGATAATTTACTCGAATATTACTCAACTTTTTTAACTATTTCATTGACATCGGTTTTCTTCTACACGAGAAAAATCATTCTAGCACAATTAACTATATATGATAAAATTATTAAATTCTCACAAGAAACTATGTGCAGAAATAACTAAGTTCTCACAAGAAACTATATGCAAAAATGATTTAAATCTCACAAGAAACTATATGCAAAAATTATTTAAATCTCACAAGAAACTATATGCAAAAATAACTAAATTCTCACAAGAAACTATATGCAAAAATAATTTAAATCTCACAAGAAACTATATCCTAAAATAACTAAATTCTCACAAGAAGCTATATGCAAAAATAATTTAAATCTCACAAGAAACTATATGCAAAAATAATTAAACTTTCACAAGAAACTATATGCAAAAATAACTAAATTCTCACTAGATAAATATGATTTAATCACTATATTCTCGCTAAAAAAAATTAAATATTTAAATGATTAAATGACTAGATTCTCACATAAAAACTTTGGAAAAAATACTAAAATCTTAACAAACCTATATGGGAAAATAACTAAATCCTCAGAATGGCTATACAGGAAAGATGGCTAAATTCATACAAAAAAAAAATATGAGAAATTGACTAAATAAAAACTAAATGGGAAAACAACTTAACGCTCAATTTATCATGATAAATATCAAGGGACTTCAACGCTCAATTTAACTTAGTAAATATCAAAGGACTTCAACGTTCGATTTAACTTAGTAAATATCAAGGGACTTCAACGCTCGATTTAACTTAGTAAATATCAAGGGACTTCAATGCTCGATTTAACTTAGAAAATATCAAGGGACTTCAATGCTTTGATTTACCTTAGTAAATATCAAGGGACTTTATAGTTTGATTTACCTTAGTAAATATCAAGGGACTTCAACGCTCGATTTAACTTAGTAAATATCAAAGGACTTTGACGCTTGATTTAACTTAGTAAATATCAAGGGATTTTAACGCTTGATTCACCATCGTGAATATCAAAGGACTTTGACGCTTGATTTAACTTAGTAAATATCAAAGGACTTTAACGCTCGATTTAACTTAGTAAATATCAAAGGACTTCAACACTCGATTTAACTTAGTAAATATCAAGGGACTTCAACGCTCGATTTAACTTAGTAAATATCAAGGGACTTCAATGTTCGATTTAACTTAGAAAATATCAAGGGACTTCAATGCTTTGATTTACCTTAGTAAATATCAAGGGACTTTAAAGTTTGATTTACCTTAGTAAATATCAAGGGACTTCAACGCTCGATTTAACTTAGTAAATATCAAAGGACTTTAACGCTTGATTTAACTTAGTAAATATCAAGGGATTCTAACGCTTGATTTAACTTAGTAAATATCAAAGGACTTTAACGCTCGTTTTAACTTAGTAAATATCAAAGGACTTTAACGCTCGATTTAACTTAGTAAATATCAAAGGACTTTAACGCTCGATTTAACTTAGTAAATATCAAAGGACTTTAACGCTCGATTTAACTTAGTAAATATCAAAGGACTTTAACGCTCGATTTAACTTAGTAAATATAAAAGGACTTTAACGCTCGATTTAACTTAGTAAATATCAAAGGACTTTAACGCTCAATTTTACTTAGTAAATATCAAAGGACTTTAACGCTCGATTTAACTTAGTAAATATCAAAGGACTTTAACGGACTTTAACGCTCGATTTAACTTAGTAAATATCAAGGGACTTTAACGCTTGATTTAACTTGGTAAATATCAAAGGACTTTAACTCTCGATTTAACTTAGTAAATATCAAAGGATTTTAACGCTTGATTTAACTTAGTAAATATCAAAGGACTTTAACGTTCAATTTAACTTGGTAAATATCAAGGGATTTTAACGCTCGATTTACTTTCGTGAATATCAAGGGACTTTAACGCTTGATTTAACTTAGTAAATATCAATGGACTTTAACGCTTGATTTAACTTCGTAAATATCAAAGGACTTTAACGCTTGATTTAACTTGGTAAACATCAAAGGACTTTAACGCTTGATTTAACTTGGTAAACATCAAAGGACTTTAACGCTTGATTTAACTTAGTAAATATCAAATAACTTTAACGCTTGATTTAACTTAGTAAATATCAAGGGATTTTAACGCTTGATTCACCATCGTGAATATCAAAGGACTTTGACGCTTGATTTAACTTAGTATATATCAAGGGATTTTAACGCTCGATTTACCTTCGTGAATATCAAAGGACTTTACCGCTCAATCTAACTTAGTAAATATCAAGGGATTTTAACGCTTGATTCACCATCGTGAATATCAAAGGACTTTGACGCTTGATTTAACTTAGTAAATATCAAGGGATTTTAACGCTTGATTCACCATCGTGAATATCAAAGGACTTTGACGCTTGATTTAACTTAGTATATATCAAGGGATTTTAACGCTCGATTTACCTTCGTGAATATCAAAGGACTTTACCGCTCAATCTAACTTAGTAAATATCAAGGGATTTTAACGCTTGATTCACCATCGTGAATATCAAAGGACTTTGACGCTTGATTTAACTTAGTAAATATCAAGGGATTTTAACGCTTGATTCACCATCGTGAATATCAAAGGACTTTACCGCTCAATCTAACTTAGTAAATATCAAGGGATTTTAACGCTCGATTTACTTAGTAAATATCAAGGGTTTTTAAAGCTTGGTTAACCTTAAATATCAAGGGAATTTAACGCTCTATTTAACTTCGTAAATATCAAGGGATATCTGCACTAGATCTTTTTATCCTGAGGCTAGAGGTCAATATATATCATAATAAGCTATATTGGGCTCCTAAAGATAAGAAATAGGCTACTCCCGAATGACTTATCACTTATGAATGACTTTTTTATTTATCTCATTAGTTTGATATTCTAAACTTAATTTATTTAATCATATTAGGTTCCAATTTTTTACTCGTTGAATATCAACAGTATTTTACTAAATATTTTAAGTTTAACAATTAATTACGTTTTATTAAAGTACCTTTTGACCAACTTATGAATGTAGACTTGGCATTGTTGATCATAAATATTTAGCAAAATTTAGCAAAGTTGAATATACGATTTGCTTACTCTTTCAACAATCTTTGGCTTCTTAAATTTTCTATTTTAGTATATCTAACATTTTTCACGACGTTTCTTTTTACTAGATTTAATTTCAAATGGACTATACGGGTTTTTAAAAAGTTTTATTTGCAATTTTTCTCTGTTCTTTTTACATTTTCTATTTGCATTTTTTAAAAAAGTTTTCTTTGCAATTTTACTAAATTGCTCCATATGCTATTCGTATCTGCAATTCTACTGTACTGATCTTGTTAAGTTTTATTTGCAATTTTACTGTAGATATCTATGACTTGCAATTTTTCTGTTCCTTTTACTATTTTTATTTTCAATTTTACTGTACTGATTTTTTACTAATTTGGCCATTTTGCTGTATACCGTTTCAATTGTTTTGCAAATTTTACTGTAAAGTTCCTTAGTTATTTCTATCAGCAATTCTACTGTACTGATTTTTTTTGTAATTTCTGCAATTTTACTGTACGGATATTTTTATCATTTGAGCTTTTAGACTAAACTCTTAATTTAACTACCATTGCCATGCTAACTTTAATTATCAAGATTAATATTAGATTTCAGTTTTTACTGGAATAACTTATCAAAATTAAATTTTAATTGCTTTTTTTATTACTCATTTTTACTAGATTTAAAATTTCATTATCGACTAATACTTGGAAAATTAGAATTAGTTAATTTTTTAGTTTTGATATTTTGTCTGATTCCATGATTTATTCTATACTTAGAATATTCATCTATATTCTCAGATGTCTTTGAACTCAAATTTTACAGGAATTTCATAAAAACCAAGAACAAAATTCAATTATTTTACTCAAAATAACAAGCCATACTCATGGTTTTTCATAAAACAATACAATTAGTAACATCAACACACACCACCACCACATCATAGGAAGACGAAGAACATTTAGATCATCCTAAGGCCTGAGGACATCATTGTATGTAACACAGGGTTGCACGGTTGGCCTTTTTCAGGCCAAACCCCTTAATTGTGACCTTTTTCCGTGCCAAATATCTTAATTTGGCCTTTTTGAAATTGCTTGGCCATAAATGCTATATTTTGTCCTTTTTCTACTAATGGTTTGCCCTTTTAAAACTACCGCTGTTTAAAAGTTGGCCTTTTTTTTTTTAGAAAACCTGGCAACCCTGATTGGCAGTCCAAAATGTGCACGCAAAACTTCTATCCATCCGACTCATTCTTCCTTATCAGAGGGAAAAAAGTGATCAATAGGCTAATTTAGGTTTTGAGGTATGAAAAAGGTCTTCCAAAATTAATCTTATTATCGGGTAATTAGAGTAACATGGCCCACCTTCAAACTTAAGTTTTTTCTTAAATTTCTAACCTAATTTTTACATTTAACATTTACGTAATGCGCTGAATAAGTCATTTAAATCAAAGTTGAACATTCTCAAACCTTGACATGCCAGATCAGAATTTATCACTACGCTATGCATTTATGGGCTACATTTCCATTCAGACTTGCCTTTAAAACACCAATGCTAAACTAATTTATCAATAAAAGAGTGCATTGCAAAATCATACTTGAGTATTGTAAAAATAAACACGAGTGCATTTACACAAATGCATTGCACAGAAACACCAGAGGAATCCTATTATTATTAATTGCTATGCTACAACCCTAGTTAGAAAAGCAGGATGCTATAAGCCCGGGGGGGCCCAACAGGGAAAATAGCCCAGTGAGGAAAGGAAACAGGAAAAATAAAATATTTCAAGAAAAGTAACATTAAAATCTTTTCTATGTTAACTATGAAAACTTTAACAAGTTGGAAGAGAAATAAGACAATAGTTTGCCCAAGTGTACCCTCAAGCAAGAGAACTAACCTCGTGAATTTATCAAACCATCATGAACAGTAAGGAATAGTACAAAACTCAGCGCACTAAAAAAACACTTATTGAGAATCATTACAAAACTAAGGAAAATGTCGCAGAACTACACATTTGCAATAGTTTCCAATAAGAATCCTTAGTCACAACTTCTTCCGCCTGTTGAAATTGAAGCAATTTTTTAAACCTATGGAATCGTTTTAGATTCTACAGCACCATAATGTTGTACAACTATCTTTTTCGATAAATTTCACTTGTTCTTTCTAGGTCAAAGGCTTAAGTATTATACTTTCTTATCTACAGTAATTGCAGACGATATTATAAATTAGTAGGGTTTCTCTCACACGGATGACTAAATTCAGCCATCTTGGTATTTATTCTTCCTATTTCATTTACAATAATGAATGAAGGCTTAAAATCATTACGACAGAGCCACCCATTGGTAGGCCTATTTTCGAGATGGTGGCATGTGTTTAATATAACCAAAAGTAGAGTTCCTCACGGTCAGAGGGCTTATTTTGCAATATTAAGATTTTCTATACTCATTTTTTTTTTAATGCGGCGCATTTGCATAGACTCGAAGAGGTGCCCTTTCAGCTCTGAAAACTTTCCTGCTATCTGATTGCTTAGAATTTTTTTTTCCAGCCAATCAACGATCAGGAAACTTTTCCGAGCGAAAATGGCACCCCTGCGAGTCAGTGCAAATCGGCCTCACTAAAAAGAATCGACTATAGGATTATTTTTTACTTTAGACATCTGTTAGAATATAATGAATAAATATTTGTTTTTTTATTACCGTTAATATAAGCATGGATAGTATTCTGGCAATTACAAATTCTGCTCCAGAGAAAACATTCTTACCAAAGTTTTACAGGTTACGTTAGTCTACATTAAAGTCTACCTTATGAAGTTGGTCGAAAGAACATTGTAAGAACAACCATCAGTTAATTACAATCAAATATAAAATGCCAAAATGAATTTTTCAACATCAAAGAATTTAAAAGTCATTCATTATAGATCCTATTAAAACCTACAGAATTCTAACGTGAAAAATTCGACTAATAAAAACACTAATCAATCAATGGTTAACACGTTCAAAAATATTATCCACCTTAGCAATGTCTATTGTATCTTTCAGTTTTCTATGATTCATACAGAAGTCACCTTTTTCTATATGGAATCTCAAAAGAATATCGAAAACAGAATGCAGAAATGGTGTAAAAACCTTAAAAATCTCATAGTTATTCACATCAATATCAACTTTAACACTTTTGACCTCAGACTTGAATTTTGGTCGAGTTCTGTAAAGGAAAATTCTACAGGTTAACTACACAAGATCATGGGATATTAACAGACATAGCAATAGTCATAGCCAAAGGAGTAAAACAAAGACTTCAGCTTATTTTTAGCAGTAACCTCATACCACCTCCTTCAAGACCTCATGAACATTCTCTTCAACATACCCAAGCTGAGTGGGGCTTAGTTCTCAAGAAGTGGCAGAGAAAAGAACAAATGCATTGAGAACAGCACAGGCGAAGCAAGGGCGTTCCCTATCTCGGTAATCAGCTGATATCTTAGAAAAAAACTACTTAACAATCAGTTCCAAAGAAGAGAGATCTCATTGGCTGCCTCCTGTCGAGAACACAGTCCCGCCACTGGGCATTGCAATGCAGACTCCAAGGAGCCCTTTATTTTTTTTTTTTTTTAATCTTTCCAAATTATCTATCTACACAGTGTACATATAAAAACTTCTGTATATCAACTTCTATGTCTAAATTTTCAGCGAAATAGAAACTTTCATTTGAATTTTCTGAAAATTTAGAAAACTGCTTCTGTTCTCCCCTTGTCCCTAACACTAAGACAACCTATATTTCCATAAATAGATTAAAAAAAATCACAGCTCTTATAAAACGCTAAATATATAAAAATTTACTTTTAAATTCACTTTTTATAAAGTATAAACTCCTACGCCAACAACGAAAGCAGAGTTTTTCTAGTCCACTGCAGGACAAAGGCCTCAGACATGTTTTGGGTTGCCCTGACTAGTACAGCTTTTGCTGCTCATGGTGATACGCAAACCCTTTCACCACGTTAAGGTCTCCCCACTCCAGAGGGAATCTTATACTGATTTGCTTATACCTAATTTCCTATTCAAGTAACCCAAGACCTTATCATAAACAGTATAAGTAGTACTTAAGTTTTAATTGTGAATTATTCATTAACGAGGGTAACGTAGTTATGTAAGGTGCGTAAGGCAATTATATCAAATTATTCATGCTTTGAGTTACCTAAAACCTACATTACTTTATTAGTTAAGTGTATGATGCGTCGTAGATAAATTGCTAAAGGTTTAAATTGGAAATTCTTATGCCTTTCAAGCAAAAAATGCCCCTGGTTTTTATAAATATTTAAAATCAAATTCTTATGCTTTGAATGCAAAAATATCATTAAGCCTTATAAAAATTTAAAAACAAAATCTTAAGCCTTGAATGCAAAAATACCTCAAAGTCTTTATTATAAAGATTTAACCTTAAATTCGTAAGCCTTGAATGCAAAAATAAATTAAGACTATTATGAAGATATAAAATCAAATTCTTCAGCCTTGAAAGTAAAAATATCACTAAAGATTTGGTTATATGAAAACGTAAAAACCAAATACTTGTGCCCATGAAACTATCAGTTACGATTAAATATGTAATATTTAATTATGCACTCTCTCCTAAAGTTTACTTAGTGTTAAATAACAGTGTTCGTTTTACTAAGTTTTTTAAATTAAATATTGATTGATCTATCAAATTCAAAATTAGGATACATCGCACGAGCAGATTTTGATTAATTAATTATTTGAAAAATCCAGCGAATACTTTTTATAAGCTGACATTTGTAAAAAATTACTAAATACTAAAGATATATATATATACAATATAGAACTTGGCATTTTGAAATACCTCGTACTTAGATTACTATAGTTATAGCATACTATAAAGGATTAACAATGTTAAAATTGTAAATTTTGATAATGTAGTTTAACATTAAATTTGGCTAGCTATACTAACGTTAACCCATGAGAACAGAACAGTAAGTTGAAATACAGAAGTTTTTTCACAATAAATTCAATAAATTTGCAAAACAATCATAATTAAACAAAATATACAATTAACCTATTTCAAGACACTGCAACACTAGAAACTATGAAGCCTAAATTCCAGAGTCATTTGCGTTCATGAATAAACTAGAAAATATATTTAAAACTGCAAAAAATATATTTACTAAACCAACTACTTTATTATACTCTACTTTGGCTACCTACGTAATTATAATTAAGCTCATATTTATAACTTTGGCCAAATCTGAAATCATAGCTAATTTTTACCTTCTGGCGAATCTTTGAAATCATAGGTAATTTTTACTCTGCCCAATCTTCGGGATCATAACTCATTTTTACTCTACTTTGGCCAGCCTTTGAAATCATGGCTAATTTTATGGCTAATTTTTACTCAACTTTAGCCAATCTTTAAAATTAATACTATTTTTTTTACTCTACTTTGGCCAATCTTTAAAATAATGGCTAATTTTTACTCTACCATGGCCAATCTTTGAAATTATAACTCATTTTTACTCTATGGCCAATCTTTAAAATTATAGTTCATTTTGACTCTGGTCAATCTTTGAAATCATAGTTAATTTTTTTTACTCTACTTTGGCCAATCTTTGAAATTATGGATCATTTTTACTCTATTTGGCCAATCTTTATAATTAGAGCTAATTTTTACTCTACTCTAGCCAGTCTTTAAAATTATAGTCCATTTTTACTCTACTTTGTACAATGTTTAAAATTATAGTTCATTTTTACTCTACTTTGGCCAATCTTTGAAATCATGGCTAATTTTTACTCCACCTTGGCCAATCTTTGAAATTGTAGCTCATTTTTACTCTATTTTAGCCAATCTTGGAAATTATAGTTCATTTTTACTCTACTTTGGCCAATCTTTAAAATTATAGCATATTTTTACTTTAGCCAACTGAAATTACAGTAGTACATCAAAACGGCAGATCATTTAAAAGACATTCTTAAATAAAATCCTGATTCTCTAAATACCAACTTTTAATCAATTTTGGTACCCTAAATTTACCCCTTCTTTACTATCCAACTTGAATTGCCTAAGTATGCATTGCCCAACTTAACTCTTGAACTTATGTAACTTCAATTTGCCTTCGTATTCTTTGTTCCAATATATCAGCATCTCGAGAAAATGACACACATTTTCAATTTAAGTATTCCCATCAGAAAAATAATTACTTTAAATTAATGTACCCCCTAACTTCAAGGACCCCCTAACTTCAAGGACCCCCTAACTTCAAGGACCCCCTAACTTCAAGGACCCCCTAACTTCAAGGACCCCCTAACTTCAAGGACCCCCTAACTTCAAGGACCCCCTTAAATTAAAGTATCCCTAAATTCAAGTACCCTCATCTTGACAAAAGCAAACATTGAATTTAAGTACTCCCATCTGAAAAATAATGCCTACTTTAAATTTAAGAAATTCCATCTCACAAAAAATATTAACTTTAAAAGGAAGTACCCCGATCTCGACAAAATGATACTTTAAATCTAAGGATCCCCAACTAGCCAAAATATCTACTTTAAATTTAAGTACCCCCATCTCGATAAATTAATATCTAATTTAAATTTAAGTTTTCCCATCTCGAGAAAACAATACCTACTTTAAATTTAAGTACCCCAATCTCGACAAATTGATACCTAATTCAAATTTAAGTATTCCCATCTCGGGAAAAAATATACCTACTTTAAATTTAAGTACTTCCATCTCGACAAAACTTAAATTTAAGTATTCTAATCACTGCAAAATAGCTATTTTAAGGCCATATAATTATATATAAATGCCTCGGTGAGAACTACATTCTAATGTTAAATTGTTAAATGAACATTAATCAAATGAGAAACTACTTTAGGCAGTAAACACTTAGCTATCAGTTTCATCCTCTTTGTGCCTAAATACCTTTTGTCACAGGTAAAAGCCAATATGCAGTGTCTTGACATAGGAAAAAACAGTAAAAAATAATGTTACAATTTTTTTACACTTCCAAAAGACAATAGTTTTAAGCAATTTGAAAAAATAAATGTTAAATACTGATTAAATTCTATCAAAATAAACATGGAACCAAAAAAAAAAATAGATTTATAAATTCTTCAAAAAATGGAAATTATGGACCAAAATAAATTTATAGATTTAAAAAAATGGAAATTATAGTTTTGAATATTGAATAAATTTAGTTATCAAAATGAACATGGAAAAAATAATTAAATCTTATCAATACTAAAAATACTTTACGATGTCAAATCTATCGTTTCCAAACTAGTTTGTTAAAAAAGAATGGAAATTATAATGTTAAATTGGAAATTATAATGTTAAATATCGACTAAATTAAATGATCAAAATGAACATGGAACCAATATCAATTGAATTTTATCAATACTTCAAATACTTTATGGTGTCAAAGTCATCGTTTCCAAACTCTTCAAGCTTGTGAAATCATAAAAACTAAAGATTTATAAGGGGATTTTAAATCCAAAACTGCGTAACTTATTAAATACTGAGGAAATAAATTTCCTAATCAAAGTCCCTTAAGTAAGCCTCTCCAAATTTCCTACAATGATAATCATTAACCTAGCCAAAATTATTACTTGGTTTGTGCTTATCTATGAAAAATATCAAATGATTAAGAAAAAACGCATGCGAGAATTTTTATCGGAAGAATTTCTTGATAACTTCAAAAAACTTGATCAGAACTATGAAATTTAAACTATCTTGATACTGGACTGAAACACATTTATTTTTACTACTGAACGAACAAATATAAAACCAGATATTGGCGTAAATGTATATCAAAATCGTGACTTTACTTTATATCAAATTATGAACAGGCAAAATGCCTTTTGACATACTAAACTGTTTCAGTAAAATGTTACCCTTAAACTACTTTGAAATAATTATACCTATTATAAGTTAAATGATACTAAACTGCTTTGAACATCAATCTACGTGATTTCAGATTCAATGTTAACACTATTTCAAAGTTATCTTGAGTTTTCCTATATCCGAAAATGACTATCAATAAATAGCAGTACCAAATGACTAACATTAACTCCCCCCCCCCATAATATTGTACAACGAAAATAGCTTCGATATAAAAAGCCCTAGATGACTACGTTATGCTAACAGGCCGTAGATAGACCGGATGAAATTAAGACAAAATTTTACTAATTGCTTGATTAAACGAACCTAATTTGTGAGTTCTTAGTTAATTCTACGTAATAATTCATCTTCGCACAAAGTTATTAAAAGTTTAAGCAAAAAGATATTTATCGCTAATTAGCACAATTAAAAAAAAAAATGAAGATTTAATAGGAGTTCTAAGACGTCTTGATAGAGAGCCGTTGTAGAGATGACTAAATCTTGAGTCTTCTTTGTTTCATATGGTCTTGCGAAAGTGCCCGCAAACATATTTTGCGGAGCAAGCAATAAGGAACCAGTGCTTCATTCCATATGTGAGAACAGCCTCCCCACCCCCCACCACCTCTTCCGAAGGGGGGAGATATGATTTTGAAAGAAATAATCTGAAAAAGAAAAACAAAACTTAATTCTCTTGCAACATCATAACAATACAATAATACATTAGAGTTCTTTTGCTTAAGGGTACACTAAGGCACACTTTTCCGTCTTATATATCTTCCTGTTTTTAAGTTTTTATAGTTTATATATGAAAGATCTATTTTAATGTTATTACTGTTCTTTAAATATTTTATATTGTTCAGTACTTCTCTTATAGTTTATTTTCTGATTTGCTTTCCTCACTGGGCTATTTATTTTCCTGTTGGGACCCTCCTTGGGCTTATAGCATCCTGCTTTTCTAACCAGGGCTTCAAGCTTAGCTAATAATAATAATAATAATAATAATAATAATAATAATAATAATAATAATAATAATAATAATAATCATAATCATCATAATCATAATCAATCATAACTATTATTAATCAATCATCATCATAATCATACTAAAGTTATTTAGACTATTAATCCCATATAGTAACACTTTATCCTATATTTTCATACAACTTCATTTTTTTTTTTTAAATCAATCAGATTTGGAAATTCCAAACTATATGTTATCCATAACAGCACAATAAAAAATAAGTGATAACTAAAAACATTATAGAAATTATACACATTTACTATTGAAAGAATACTTGAAAGCAATCAAAACTGAAAACCTTATAGAAATTAGAGAAATCTTTATAATAGAAATTATTGTTAGTTGTTATTGTAATTATTATTGTTATTATTAGTTATTAGTTAGTTTTTATTATTATTGTTATTAGTTAGTTTTTATCATTATTATTATTATTATTATTATTATTATTATTATTATTATTATTATTATTATTATTATTATTATTATTATTATTATTATTATTATTATTATTATTATTATTATTATTATCATTACTATTATGATTACTATTATTACTATTATTATTACTATTATTATACGAACTAGTTTTGAATGTTCCTTGTCGCCTTATCTATTCAGTTTGACAAAACAGCTTTTTAAAGTTTATGATGTTTCAATTGGTTAAGTGTACACTCAAACTCATTCTATCATTTCTATACCTCTTTCTGAAGATTATGTAGCCTATGTGAAAGATCTATTTCAATGTTACTGTTAAAAAAAGTTTAATTTGATTGTTCATTACTCCTTTAGTTTGTTGATTCCCATACTTTCTTTCCTCACTTGGAGATTTCTTCTTTGTTGGAGCCCTTGGCAGCATACTACCTTTACAACTGGAGTTGTAGTTTAGGTAGTGATAAACTAAAATATCTGATCCGCTTCATTTAGCCAATTTTATGA
This sequence comes from Palaemon carinicauda, assembly GCF_036898095.1. Lineage (NCBI taxonomy): Eukaryota > Metazoa > Arthropoda > Malacostraca > Decapoda > Palaemonidae > Palaemon > Palaemon carinicauda. The sequence goes on along the minus strand of NC_090752.1, from coordinate 60,933,086 downwards.
GTGTCCCAAAATAATTTTTACACTTTGGATTGTTACAGCTTGTTCAATTTATTGATATTAACGTGGAAAACAGATTCACAGGAGAGAAACAATGCACATTTAAAGATTGAGAGTTCACAGTGAAAAATCTTGAAGTGTGCAGAGTTTCTCTCCTGCGAATCTGTTTTGCACGTTAATATCAATAAATTGAACATCTTGTGACAATCCAAAGAGTATACTGTACATTATTTTGGGACACCCGGTAATTTTATTTTTTATTTTTATGAAACCAATATTTTTTTTATATTAAGTTTACGAACTTTTTTTCGGTATATTATAAACTTGAACGGCAAAACTTCGTAATACTAGTTTAGCTTTTCAATAGGACTAATTCCAGTTTCTTAAATTTTACGAAATATTCAAGAATTCCATTCTTTATAATATATATATATATATATATATATATATATATATATATATATATATATATATATATATATATATATATATATAGTAAAAGATTTAGTATATCAATCAATTTTATGAACTTATTTTTATCTATTTTCTTCATTTCAAGAGCTTAAAATTGATGTCCAAACTTCGTAGAAGGGTAGAAGAGACTTTAGCTACGGTAAGCAGCTCTTCTAAGAGGACACTCCATTGTTCTCTAGTCTGGGTAGTGCCATAGCCTCTGTACCATGGTCTTCCACTGTCTTGGGTTAAAGTTCTCTTGCTTGAGGGTACATTCAGGCATACTGTCTTATCTAATTTCTCCTCTTGTTTTGTTAAAGTTTATATAGGAGATATTTTAATGATGTTGCTCTTAAAGTATTTTATTTTTCCCTTTTTCCTTTCCTCGCTGGGCTATTTTCCCTCTTGGACCCCCTGGGCTTATAGCATCCTGCTTTTATAGCTAGGGTTGTAGGTTAGAAAGTAATAATAATAATAATAATAGTAATAATAATAATAATAATAGTAATAACAATAACAATAACAATAACAATAACAATAACAATAACAATAACAATAACAATAACAATAACAATAACAATAATAATAATAATAATAATAATAATAATAATAATAATAATAATAATAATAATAATAATAATAAAGAAGTAGCTTTTCCTTTAATATACTTTCAGACCAGTAAGCAACACCCAGGATGTCTAAGTCAGGAGTACTCAACCTTGGGTTCATGTACCCCAAGTGGTACATTTCAACTCTTCATTGGGTACATTGAATCTGATAGCCGGTACTGTGCATCAAGTTATTTGATTTGCATTGAGATTGAACAAAAATGATATCAAGTTCTCTTATTTTTAGCCTTAGTTTAAGGGCAGAGGAATATGAAAATGCCCAATGGATTCAATGTAGTACTGTCTGGCCAGTCTTAATCTATAGTCAATTCTTTTTAGCGAGGTAGATTTGCACAGACTTGCAGGGGTGCCCTTTTAGCTCGGAAAAGGTTTCCTGATCGCTGATTGGTTGGACAAGTTAATTATAACCAATCAGAGCAGGAAACTTTTCCAAGCTAAAAGGGGCACCGCTGCTAGTCAGTGCAAATGCGCCTCATTATAAAAAATTGAGTATAGAAATAAAACTATAAGAAACTAATCCACAATATGCTTATTCTTTCAGAGAAAAAAAAATCTATAAATTCTGATTCCTTTAATACCTTACCTGTGATTCTGCAATCCTCAGTCTGTAGTTATTTTTGGCTGTGCCATTCTACAGGGTGTACTTGGCTGTGCCATTCTACAGGATGTACTTCAGACAACTCTCACTGCAAATTATGTAGATTTGCTTTAAACAACATACCTGAAATAAAGTATGCATTAGCTCCTTGTCTTTAGTGGTCTGTTCATATTTCATTACCTAATTAAGTGAAATAAAATTGGATATAAAATTTGATGAAATGAAAATCAGATTTTAAATTAGGGTTTCATTAACTATGTGTAGATTATGTTTATGAGTTATGTTTTTTGTCATTTACTCATTTCAAAAAGCTAGACCAATGTTGGTGACTTTAGATAAAAAAAAAAGGCAGGTTACCCAGATACCAATTGAATTGTTTCAAGTCCTACAAGATGAATACAAGTAATTTTGAATCGAAGAGTAAAATTTATTATAGTAGGATTTGCTATCAATTTGCTTTTTCGTATTCCGAATAGATATTTTACTCTACCACTTGGTGATTAACTATTCGGCAGAGAAATTAGATATTCAGTGAACTTGCTACTTGGTACTTTGCCTTAATTTCCAAAAAATTCTCGTAATATAAAACAAAAGTTTGGTTGCCTCTGGCTGACCGGAACTTCCCTTAGTCATGCCCATTGACTAGACTTCTTTGAGACTGAAGTTTTAGGTCCACGATTTCATTTATCTCCAACAGTCAATTTGAACGAATCTAAGACTGCTATAGCATCCCCTCCTGAAGGAAAGAAGACGGTCTTTAATTTTCACCAGGAAAAAAAAATTTTATACCTGTGGAGAAAGAAAAATTAAACTCAAATCGCAACTTAAGATACCTTGACAAGTAACCTTTTATTGTGAAATTTACTGTACCACAAAAGCATCTATCTGCCACTGGAAAGCAGGATATCTACAAAGATATCTGCCTTTTTAAAGTCTATGCTTTGATTTTTAAAAATACAAATATGCTAAACTAAGGAAACTGCAATCTCAGTGTTACCCATAAATGATTTCATAAAACCCCACTACTTATCTTAGTTTCAAAATGTGTTATACAGCTTGCATTAATTGCATTAAATATTAATTAGCTAATAATTCTAGGATTTTGATTAATGTAACTTTACATGTATCTCAGCCCATCTGTTTTAAATTGGTTAGACTTCTTTATCACAAATATCCCTTGGAAAAAAAAATACAGAAGGCTTTAAAAATACTCTTATGCTAAATAAGCCTAAAATTACTCTTCATTGTCAACGCCTTACCTTTACAATCCACAGAAACTCCAGGTCATTGTATCTTCCAGACAATTC
>NC_090752.1:60910102-60922602 GCF_036898095.1 Palaemon carinicauda | reverse complement strand
TCATAAATAAATATAAATATTTTCTTCAACTGTAGTTCTTTATTAAAATATTTAATCGAAGACGGTCCGAATTAGAAAGATTTAATTAGGTTCAGTAAACTATAAACTCTTGCATTCTGGACTAAATAATTGATGTTCGTTATTACTTTAATTAAAATATTAGTCCAGCCTCCAAACAGTGACTACCTAGACTTCTAATATAAACAAATTATTTTGACTCAAAAATACATTGTTACATAACTTCGAAAGAATTGAAGTGTCACTGCCTCAGACCCAAAAGAGTCCTATCCTTTAGTTAGGAGAACTGCATCTTGGCAGTTTATGACTTTTGAAATAAAAATATTGATTGTTTGTACATCAAATGCCCCGTTGGAGGAAAACTATAAAATTTATGAAAGCATTAAGTATCTTGACCAATTCTATTTACATTTGTTGCTATAAATAAACTTGGCAGATTAAATCATCTATCACAGATTAACAGCACGTTCCTAAAACAGGGAACTTGTTCGACCAATTTTAGACCTTTACCTTAGATAGGTCTAGATACCCCGTTGCCACCCTCATTAACATTGAAGTCTTATCCCTTTAGAATAGATGGATATTGGATGTAAAGCATTTTAGCCCCATGCCATGACCAAAGAGGCATTCAACATTGAAATGCTATCGAGATTCAAGCAATTGCACAACACAAAAAAACAACGAGTAAAGCAACATTGACAAAGAAACAGCAATGGAGGTAAGGTAGGGCCAAGTTGAAAAGTATGTAATTAAGGGAGGGTAAAGGGTTAATAAGCAAAGGGCTAAATGGATGCTAAAAATGTATTAGCAATGCCTACAGTATACCAAAAGGGTTGCACTGAAGACACTATCCCACTATGGGAGAAGGTGTACAAACATACAATGCAGCTCCAACTTCTTGCACTTATTCTCAATTCTATATACTGTATTCGAACAATACTTGTACCGAATTTGACCAAAGCTTCACCGTCTTCAGCCAATATATTACTGTATGCCTAAAATACGTTATAGTATTCGAAAATACTTTACTGTATTCCTACAATACTAATACCGTAATCGACCAGTGCTTTGCCATATCCAACCTATGCTCTACCATATACGAGCTACCATACATGACCCACCATATCTACCCAACCATATCCGCCTTATGCATTATCGTAATTGACCAATGCTTTACCATGTCCACTATGCTTCACCGTATATGCTCAACATGTCTGCCTAACCATATCCGACTTACGCTTTACCATATTAGACCGGTGCTTTACAGTATTCAACATGGGCTTTAACGTATTTGACCAGGGCTTTAATGTATTCAACCGGTGCTTTACCGTATCCGGTTAGTGCTTAACCGCATCCAGTCAGTGAGTGCTTTACTGTAACCAGTTAGTGCTTTACAGTACATGCCTCGCCATATCTGCCATATGCTTTACCGTATTCGACCAGTGCTTTACCGTTTTCGACTGGTGCTTTACTATATCCAGTTAGTGCTTTACCGTACATGCCTCAACATATCTACCCAACCATATCTGCCCTATGCTTTATCGTATTCGGCCAGTGCTTTACTGTATCCAGTTAGAGCTTTACTGTATCCAGCTAAGAGCTTTACCGTACATGCCTCAACATATCTACCCTATGCTTTACCGTATTCGGCCAGTGCTTTACTGTATCCAGTTAAGAGCGTTACTGTATCCAGTTAAGAGCTTTACCGTACATGCCTCAACATATCTACCCTATGCTTTACCGTATTCGGCCAGTGCTTTACTGTATCCAGTTAGAGCTTTACTGTATCCAGCTAAGAGCTTTACCGTACATGCCTCAACATATCTACCCAACCATATCTGCCCTATGCTTTACCGTATTTGACCAGTGCTTTACTGTATCCAGTTAGAGCTTTACTGTATCCAGCTAAGAGCTTTACCGTACATGCCTCAACATATCTACCCAACCATATCTGCCCTATGCTTTACCGTATTTGACCAGTGCTTTACTGTATCCAGTTAGAGCTTTACTGTATCCAGTTAAGAGCTTTACCGTACATGCTTCAACATATCTACCCAACCATATCTGCCCTATGCTTTACCGTATTTGACCAGTGCTTTACTGTATCCAGTTAGAGCTTTACTGTATCCAGTTAAGAGCTTTACCGTACATGCCTCAACATATCTACCCAACCATATCTGCCCTATGCTTTACCATATTCGACCAGTGCTTTACTGTATCCAGTTAGAGCTTTACTGTATCCAGTTAAGAGCTTTACCGTACATGCCTCAACATATCTGCCCTATGCTTTACTGTATTCGACCAGTGCTTTACTGTATTCGACCAGTGCTTTACTGTATCCAGTTAGAGCTTTACTGTATCCAGCTAAGAGCTTTACCGTACATGCCTCAACATATCTACCTAACCATATCTGCCCTATGCTTTACCGTATTCGACCAGTGCTTTACTGTATCCAGTTAGAGCTTTACTGTATCCAGTTAGTGCTTTACCGCATCCAGTTAAGAGCTTTACCGTACATCCTCAACATATCTACCCAACCATATCTGCCCTATGCTTTACTGTATTCGGCCAGTGCTTTACTGTATCCAGTTAGAGCTTTACTGTATCCAGCTAAGATCTTTACCGTACATGCCTCAACATATCTACTCAACCATATCTGCCCTATGCTTTACCGTATTCGACCAGTGCTTTACTGTATCCAGTTAGTGCTTTACTGTATCCAGTTAATGCTTTACTGTATCCAGTTAAGAGCTTTACTGTATCCAGTTAGTGCTTTACCGCATCCAGTTAGTGCTTTACCGCATCCAGTTAAGAGCTTTACCGTACATACCTCAACATATCTACTCAATCATACCTGCCCTATGCTTTACCGTATTCGACCAGTGCTTTACTGTATTCCAGTTAGAGCTTTACTGTATCCAGTTAGTGCTTTACTGTATCCAGTTAAGAGCTTTACCGTACATGCCTCAACATATCTACTCAACCATATCTGCCCTATGCTTTACCGTATTCGACCAGTGCTTTACTGTATCCAGTTAGTGCTTTACTGTATCCAGTTAATGCTTTACTGTATCCAGTTAAGAGCTTTACTGTATCCAGTTAAGAGCTTTACTGTATCCAGTTAGTGCTTTACCGCATCCAGTTAGTGCTTTACCGCATCCAGTTAAGAGCTTTACCGTACATACCTCAACATATCTACTCAATCATACCTGCCCTATGCTTTACCGTATTCGACCAGTGCTTTACTGTATCCAGTTAGAGCTTTACTGTATCCAGTTAGTGCTTTACTGTATCCAGTTAAGAGCTTTACCGTACATGCCTCAACATATCTACTCAACCATACCTGACCTATGCTTTACCGTATTCGACCAGTGCTTTACTGTATCCAGTTAGTGCTTTACTGTATCCAGTTAGTGCTTTAATTGTATCCAGTTAGTGCTTTACTTGTATCCAGTTAGTGCTTTACTGTATCCAGTTAAAAGCTTTACCGTACATGCCTCAACATATCTGCCCTATGCTTTACTGTATTCGACCAGTGCTTTACTGTATCCAGTTAGTGCTTTACTGTATCCAGTTAGTGCTTTACTGTATCCAGTTAAGAGCTTCACCGTACATGCCTCAACATATCTACCCAACCATATCTGCCCTATGCTTTACCATATTCGACCAGTGCTTTACTGTATCCAGTTAGTGCTTTACTTGTATCCAGTTAGTGCTTTACTTGTATCCAGTTAGTGCTTTACTTGTATCCAGTTAGTGCTTTACTGTATCCAGTTAAGAGCTTTACCGTACATCCCTCAACATATCTACTCAACCATACCTGCCCTATGCTTTACCGTATTCGACCAGTGCTTTACTGTATCCAGTTAGTGCTTTACTGTATCCAGTTAGTGCTTTACTTGTATCCAGTTAGTGCTTTACTGAATCAAGTTAAAAGCTTTACCGAACATGCCTCAACATATCTGCCCTATGCTTTACCGTATTCGACCAGTGCTTTACTGTATCCAGTTAGTGCTTTACTGTATCCAGTTAGTGCTTTACTGTATCCAGTTAAGAGCTTTACCATACATGCCTCAACATATCTACCCAACCATATCTGCCCATGCTTTACCGTATTCGACCAGTGCTTTACTGTATCCAGTTAGAGCTTTACTGTATCCAGCTAAGAGCTTTACCGTACATGCCTCAACATATCTACCCAACCATATCTGCCCTATGCTTTACCGTATTCGACCAGTGCTTTACTGTATCCAGTTAGAGCTTTACTGTATCCAGTTAAGAGCTTTACCGTACATGCCTCAACATATCTACCCAACCATATATGCCCTATGCTTTACCATATTCGACCAGTGCTTTACTGTATCCAGTTAAGAGCTTTACCGTACATGCCTCAACATATCTACCCAATCATATCTGCCCTATGCTTTACCGTATTCGACCAGTGCTTTACTGTATCCAGTTAGTGCTTTACTGTATCCAGTTAGTGCTTTACTGTATCCAGTTAGTGCTTTACTGTATCCAGTTAGTGCTTTACTGTATCCAGTTAGTGCTTTACTGTATCCAGTTAAGAGCTTCACCATACATGCCTCAACATATCTACCCAACCATATCTGTCCTATGCTTTACCGTATTCGACCAGTGCTTTACTGTATCCAGTTAGAGCTTTACTGTATCCAGTCAAGAGCTTTACCGTACATGCCTCAACTTATCTACCCAACCATATTTGCCCTATGCTTTACCGTATTCGGCCAGTGCTTTACTGTATCCAGTTAATACTTAACTGTATCCAGTCAGTGCTTTACTGTATCCAGTTAATACTTAACTGTATCCAGTCAGTGCTTTACTGTATCCAGTCAAGAGCTTTACCGTACATGCCTCAACATATATGCCTCAACATATATACCCAACCATATTTGCCCTATGCTTTACCGTATTCGGCCAGTGCTTTACTGTATCCAGTTAATACTTAACTGTATCCAGTTAGTGCTTTACTGTATCCAGTCAAGAGCTTTACCGTACATGCCAAAACATATATACCCATCCATATCTGTCCTCTGCTTTACCGTAATCGACCAGTGCTTTACTGTATCCAGTTAGAGCTTTACTGTATCCAGTTAAGAGCTTTACCGTACATGCCTCAACATATCTACCCAACCACATCTGTCCTATGCTTTACCGTAATCGACCAGTGCTTTACTGTATCCAGTTAGAGCTTTACTATAGCCAGTCAAGAGCTTTACCGTACATGACTCAACATATCTACCCAACCATATCTGCCCTATGCTTTACCGTATTCGACCAGTGCTTTACTTTATCCAGTTAGAGCTTTACTGCATCCAGTCAAGAGCTTTACCGTACATGCCCCAACATATCTACCCAATCATATCTGCCCTGTGCTTTACCGTATTCGGCCAGTGCTTTACTATATCCAGTTAGAGCTTTACTGTATCCATTTAAGAGCTTTACCATACATGCCTCACCATACCTACCCAACCATATCTGCCTTGTGCTTTACCATATTCGACCAGTGCTTTACTGTATTTGGCCAGGGGTTTACCATATCTGGCTAGTGCTTTACTGTATTCGGCCAGGACTTCACCATATCTGGCTAGCGCCTTACCCTATGCGGCCGGCGCCTTACCCTATGCGGCCGGCGCCTTACCCTATGCGGCCGGCGCCTTACCCTATGCGGCCGGCGCCTTACCCTATGCGGCCGGCGCCTTACCCTATGCGGCCGGCGCCTTACCCTATGCGGCCGGCGCCTTACCCTATGCGGCCGGCGCCTTACCCTATGCGGCCGGCGCCTTACCCTATGCGGCCGGCGCCTTACCCTATGCGGCCGGCGCCTTACCCTATGCGGCCGGCGCCTTACCCTATGCGGCCGGCGCCTTACCCTATGCGGCCGGCGCCTTACCCTATGCGCCCGGCGCCTTACCCTATGCGCCCGGCGCCTTACCCTATGCGGCCGGCGCCTTACCCTATGCGGCCGGCGCCTTACCCTATGCGCCCGGCGCCTTACCCTATGCGCCCGGCGCCTTACCCTATGCGCCCGGCGCCTTACCCTATTCGCCCGGCGCCTTACCCTATTCGCCCGGCGCCTTACCCTATTCGCCCGGCGCCTTACCCTATTCGCCCGGCGCCTTACCGTATTCGCCCGGCGCCTTACCGTATTCGCCCAGTGCTTCACCGTATTTGACCGGTGCTTTACTGTATTCGCCCAGGGCTGTTCCCTATTCGGCCAGGGCTGTTCCCTATTCGGCCGGGGCTTTTCCCTATTTGGCCAGGGCTTTTCCCTATTCGGCCAGGGCTTTTCCCTATTCGGCCAGGGCTTTTCCCTATTCGGCCAAGGCTTTTCCCTATTCGGCCAGGGCTTCGCCGTATCCGGCCAGGGCTTTTCCGTATCCGGCCAGTGCTTTACCGTATCTACCAAACCCTATCCGCCCTAAGCTTTACCGCATTCGACCGGTGCTTTACTGTATCCAGTTAGAGCTTTACTGTATCCAGTTAAGAGCTTTACCGTACATGCCCCACCATATCTACCTAACCATATCTGCCTTATGCTTTGCCGTATTCTACTAGGGCTTTACCGTATTCGACCGGTGCTTTACTGTATCCAGTTTGTGCTTTACAGTACATGCCTCACCACATCTGCCCTATGCTTTACCGTATTCGTCCACTGCTTTATCGTATCCAGTTAGTGCTTTACAGTACATGCCTCACCACATCTGCCCTAGGCTTTACCGTATTCGTCCACTGCTTTATCGTATCCAGTTAGTGCTTTACAGTACATGCCTCACCACATCTGCCCTAGGCTTTACCGTATTCGTCCACTGCTTTATCGTATCCAGTTAGTGCTTTACAGTACATGCCTCACCACATCTGCCCTAGGCTTTACCGTATTCGTCCACTGCTTTATCGTATCCAGTTAGTGCTTTACAGTACATGCCTCACCATGTTTACCCAATCATATCTGCCCTATGCTTTACCGTATCCCTTTAAAGAACTAACAGTCACTTTAAAAGTCTCTTCAAATGTGCCCTTTCGAGAAAAGTTGTAGGCTCAATATAATCCTTCGCCTTTCCAAACACAGGAAATTTGTACCATTGTTCTTTATAACATTGCCACAGTGTTTAAATTGATAAATTATCATAAATTTCTATAACTTATAAAATGTTAATGAAACTATGTATGTCTAGAAACTATCCACTTTAAAAAGAAATTTTAAAAAAACTCATGAATAAAAAGAATTATATTAAAGTTTTGAACTGTGATGGGTTGAAGTCTTAAAACCAATTTAAATTAGCAACGAACTCTATCGTTTACGGATTTAAAAGCCAAACTGACCAATACCACAAAAACTAGAGGGGCATTCAGTAGTGCTCAGACCTCCGCCGAGGCAGATTATTTCTCGATCTTGACCTTCGACCTTAACATGTGATAATTGGTGTAGATTTTCATACACTCAAATATGAACGAAGTTTGAAGTCTGTGACAACGGTGTCCAAACTTATGGTTGATTACATGAATTGAGCACCATTCCTAGCTTTTTACATAAGTTAATCCCTGCAAGTTTCATCGCTCTACGATTAAAATTGTGTCCAGGAAGCTGTTCACAAATAAACACATACGCACAAATAGAGGCCAAAACATAACCTCCTTCCAACTTCGTTGGCGGAGGTAATTACATTAGTCAGCATTACATGCAATTAGTAAAAGCGTGGTTGAATACAAAAAGTTACCATACAGTATATACAAAATCGTCCCTGATTTGAAAAATCAATCTGAATTTCTCTGAAAATATATACGGTTCTAATCCGTATTTCAGTAAAATACAGGCGACCGTAATTTTTAAACTACTTTCTTAATATCTTTTACGGGTTATTGACCGTAATATCAGTCCTTTACGTCAAAATATCTTAAAAACTGTAAATGCCGGGTAACATTTATTCCAGGATTTTTACCTTTATGACAAATTTTTAACAGTATATTATCACATTTCCCCATAGGAATTTCTGTAAAACACCGAGGTGACATTGTAATGTTATATTAGCTAGTAAGCTATTAAGCTTTAGCAGTGGTTTGGCTACTAACTTCCAAGTAAAATAATTGTTTACAATATGAACGAAAACTCATTATAGGGACTAAGAAACCCCTATAGTAATTTCTATACATACATTGATATGACATTTTAATTTATTTCATTAGCTAATAAACTTTAGCAGTGGTCTGGCTACTAATTTCAAAGTACAATCCTTTACAATATGAATGAAGGCTAGAGACTTGGTATACTAAATTAAGACTAACCACCCATAAAAAGAACGATAAATCTCGTGTCACAAAAATTAGAATTAAAATGGACAAACCTTGCTCCTCGGGGTGTAAATCTAGGCACCCTAAAAACTTCAATATGTACCACATTCAAATCTCAGCTCAACGTATTGTAATGCTTTAGATGTTAGGGCTTTCAAGAGAAAACTGAAGACTTATCATTATTTTTGTTATTATGTTACAACCCTAGTTAGAAAAGTAAGATGCTGTAAGCCCAAGGGCTTCAACAGAGCTAGAAATATAGAATATATCTTGCAACGCATATTTATAAAACTTGAAAAATTAGAATCTCATTGTGTCGTCACCCATACTAATAAGTATTCTAGTATTCAAACTAATACGGATTAGTTTCTGGTTTTTGCTGCGCCGTGGCTAGCTTCGCTCGCATACATTATCTCTTGCTCCTCTGGTTTGACACTGGTTTTAGCTCAGGCGTGGCTAGCTTCACTCTTAGACATTATCTCATTGCTGCTCTGGTTTGACACTGCTTTTGCTCAGCCGTGGCTAGCTTTGCTTGCAAACTATCTCATTGCTCCTCTGGTTTGACACTGAGTTTTTGCTCCGCCGTGGCTAGCTTCGCTCGCTAACTATCTCATTGCTCCTCTGGTTTGACACTGGTTTTGCTCAACCGTGGCTAGCTTCGCTCGCAAACTATCTCATTGCTCCTCTGGTTTGACACTGGTTTTTGCTCAACCGTGGCTAGCTTCGCTCGCTAACTGTCTCATTGCTCCTCTGGTTTAACACTGGTTTTTGCTCAGCCGTGGCTAGCTTCACTCGCAGACATCTCATTGCTGCTCTGGTTTGACACTGGTTTTTGCTCAGCCGTGGCTAGCTATGGCCGCAAACTACCTCATTGCTCCTCTGGTTTGACACTGGGTTTTTGCTCCGCCGTGGCTAGCTTCGCTCGCTAACTATCTCATTGCTCCTCTGGGTTGACACTGGTTTTTGTTCAGGCATGGCTAGCTTCGCTCGCTAACTATCTCATTGCTCCTCTGGTTTGACACTGGTTTTTGATCCACCGTGGCTAGCTTCACTCGCTAACATTATCCGATTGGCCCTGACTTGACAAGTGGTAAATATCGCTCTATACGCATTAGCCGAGTGGGCGAGTATTTTGGAGGAAATATATTTGTGAACCAACTATTCACACACTACCAATAAACTTATTCACAAGTTTTAATCAGGTTACACCTAACTAGTTTTTCTCATTCCAGTGTAACATGCTGGTTATACAGTTAAAGTCTGATATTCAAACATTCTTAGAAATACACTTGAGAAAATCAACAGATTTAGATTTACATTGGGGTCAGTACACTTGAAATTACTTTACTTCAGATTCACTTTTAATAGTAATAGAGTCGATATACTTAAAAACTACTTTACCCACAGAAGTTCCAATCATTTAGGAAGTTACTAATTTGTCTGATGAGGGTTTTTAAGTAAATTAAACTTTTGACCGATCAAGTTAAAGCTTGATCTGGATGCCACTGCACAGGCTCTTCCACTTCAACGCTGAAATCTGAACCCGGAGCAGCAGGAAATTTTCCCCCGACTGAAATTCCCCCCAGAAAAATTAGCCTAGGATCGATTTTCCCCCAGGAAAAGCAGCCCGGGCTGTTATGCCCCCAGAGGGAATTTCAGCCCTAAGATATTTTCCCCCACCCTCCCTTACAGAGAAACTTTTGATGAATTAATCAACGGTAAGTTTGACAAAATATTAGGAATATCTATATACAATGTTACGCAACGTTACTAACATTACGATGCCATTGCTAACGTTAGCAATGCTACGACAATATTAACGTGTATTTTAAAGCATTTTTCCATAAACCCTTTACACAAAATATGAAAAAGTACAAAAGGGTACAGAACCTAACAAACCCACCTAACCTAACCTAGAAGTTCCCAGGTCACAACCCCTAGCCGGGGCAAGCAGCCTGACCCCCTTCCCAGGTGAACCCCAAGCCGGGGGCAAGCCCCCAGACACCCTTCCCAGGTCAACCCTAAGCCGGGGGCAAGCCCCCAGACACCCTTCCCAGGTCACAACCCCTAGCCGGGGGCAATCCCTCAGACCCTTCCCAGGTCACAAACTTGTACTAGCAAGAGGTAATGTTGAACTGCGCACTCTAAAAACATTTAAATTAAAGAAATTAATGACATTTATGACCCGGTGTAATGGTCTGTTTTTTCCCCTGGTCCGAAATAATGATTACCTCCAAGCAAAGAGGGAATCTTGGTCCAGAGGGAGGAATATCCAGGGACAAAGTTCCCCCTTGGGGATATATATCCTAGGCCCTATTTCCGGGGGGGGGGGGAGAATTTCGGACGGGGGGGAGAGGGAAACAGACCATTACACCGGATCTTGTCAAAAGATTTCCAAGACTTACTGCATCTGTTAAACTTCTACATGGTAATTGGTCATTCTACCACGTCCGCGAAATAAATACACCGGTAAATTCAATTAAAGGATTTTTTCAACAAAATGAAAAATCCAAAATATATAAAAACGAGATTTGTAGCTTTAGATTATCACATGAAAATTTGATTATCTTAATGATCCCTGATCCTTAATTGGATATTTTCACTAAGTTTCATAATCTAAACACAAATAATGCCACTTACAGTATTATAATTACTTGCTAAGCTATAACCCTAGGTGGAAAAGCAGGATGTTATAACCCCAAGGGCTCCAACAGGGAAAATGCCCCAGTGAGGAAAGGAAACAAGGAAAAATAAGGTATTTCAATAACAGTAACATTAAAATAAATATTTCCTATATAAACTACAAAAAACAACTAAACAAGAGAAACAGAAACAAGATAGAACAGTGTGCCCGAGTGTACCCTAATAATTTATACCAAATTAAAATTCTATAACAGGAGCAAAAACAAATTTAATCGGTGCTCAGCCTTTTCTACCAAATTATCCATATCTAGAAAATTAAATTATTCCCGAGAATAGATAAGACTTTCAAAATTAAATCTTAGCTATTCTGCGGGAATAATTTATGAATAAAAAATGACTTTCAGAAAATGATTTACCCTAAAACAAAGTTTAAGAATCCATTATGTAAAAAATCTCAAGTCTATCGGTATGGGAAATTATAGGATATATTTTAGTTGCAAAGCTTAAACTTAACCTTCCAATGAAAAAATAAGTCATTAAGTTCAGAATTGACTTTAAAAAGTCTTGATAACGAACCTATTTAAGTATGGAATGAGGAATTCTTTCTTATATACCAGAACACTTAGAAAAAAAAAACTTGATTTTATTCGGAAATTCTCCGTAAAAATGTACTGGTCTCAACCGTATGGCGACCGTAATTTTACCTTTATCATCATCTTTTACCGGTTTGTGACCGTAATTTCGCCCTTTTAAGTCATTATATCCGATTTTAAAATTAAAATTTCTGGAATAAATGTTTCCAGACATTTACCGCTTTTTAATACCAATTTTTAACAGTGAACGTTTAAATTATTTACACGGAACCTTTAAAGATATTCAATGTTACTCAATATACCTTCGTTTTTTTCAACCGGCTTACCTTAAACCTTCGATGTAGATGGAAGACAGAAAAGAGAATAGCACTGTACACTTTGACTTCAATGTCCAAACTGAGCTGACATCCAACGATTGACGACTAAAGCTCAAGGAATGACTAGGAATATCTCCCAGCCAATAAGAATCTTCCATTTTCCTAAACCAGTTGTGATTGGTTGGACGTCTATGAAAAGTAATTCCCATTGGCTGAAAGGCAGGGGGGATCTTTTTCAAAGGATATTCTAATAAGAACGGAAACTCGGGAGACTTTATCAATAGAATTGTGGAATGATCTTCCTAATCGGGTAGTTGAATCGGTAGAACTTCAAAAGTTCAAACTTGCAGCAAATGTTTTTGTATGTTGAACGGGCTGACATAAATCTTTTTATAGTTTATATATGAAATATCTGTTTTGATGTTGTTACTGTTTTTAGAATAATTTATCAATAGCTAATTATTTCTCATATCGTTTATCTATGTCCTTATTTCCTTTCCTCACTGTGCTATTTTTCCCTGTTGGAGCCCTTGGGCTTAGAGCATCTTGCTTTTTCCAAATAGGGTTGTAGCTTAGCTAATAATAATAATAATAATAATAATAATAATAATAATAATAA
>NC_090752.1:60817602-60897602 GCF_036898095.1 Palaemon carinicauda | reverse complement strand
AATATATGGCCGTAAAAGGAGTGATATTACGGTTGCCAACCCGTAGAAAAATAATAACAGGTAAAATTACGGTCGCCTGTATTTTACTGAAATACGGTTGAAAACAGTATTTTCACCGTTTTAAAAACAAATTATGGACGTAAAAGGAGTGATATCACAGTCACCAACATGAAGAAATATAATAACAAAAGTGAAATTACAGTCGCCTGTATTTTAACTGAAATACGGTTGAGAACAGTATTTTCACCGTTTTAAAAACAAATATATGGACGTAAAAGGAGTGATATTACTGTCACCAACACGTAGAAAAATAATAACAGGTAATATTACGGTCGCCTGTATTTTACTGAAATACGGTTGAGAACAGTATTTTCACCGTTTTAAAAACAAATATAAGGCCGTAAAAGGAGTGATATCACAGTCACCAACATGAAGAAATATAATAACAAAAGTGAAATTACAGTCGCCTGTATTTTAACTGAAATACGGTTGAGAACAGTATTTTCACCGTTTTAAAAACAAATTATGGACGTAAAAGGAGTGATATTACTGTCACCAACACGTAGAAAAATAATAACAGGTAATATTACGGTCGCCTGTATTTTACTGAAATACGGTTGAGAAAAGTATTTTCACCGTTTTAAAAACAAATATATGGACGTAAAAGGAGTGATATTACGGTTGCCAACCCGTAGAAAAATAATAACAAAAGTGAAATTACGGTTGCCTGTATTTTACTGAAATACGGTTGAGAACAGTATTTTCACCGTTTTAAAAACAAATATATGGCCGTAAAAGGAGTGATATTACGGTTGCCAACCCGTAGAAAAATAATAACAGGTAAAATTACGGTCGCCTGTATTTTACTGAAATACGGTTGAAAACAGTATTTTCACCGTTTTAAAAACAAATTATGGACGTAAAAGGAGTGATATCACAGTCACCAACATGAAGAAATATAATAACAAAAGTGAAATTACAGTCGCCTGTATTTTAACTGAAATACGGTTGAGAACAGTATTTTCACCGTTTTAAAAACAAATATATGGACGTAAAAGGAGTGATATTACTGTCACCAACACGTAGAAAAATAATAACAGGTAATATTACGGTCGCCTGTATTTTACTGAAATACGGTTGAGAACAGTATTTTCACCGTTTTAAAAACAAATATAAGGCCGTAAAAGGAGTGATATCACAGTCACCAACATGAAGAAATATAATAACAAAAGTGAAATTACAGTCGCCTGTATTTTAACTGAAATACGGTTGAGAACAGTATTTTCACCGTTTTAAAAACAAATATATGGACGTAAAAGGAGTGATATTACTGTCACCAACACGTAGAAAAATAATAACAGGTAATATTACGGTCGCCTGTATTTTACTGAAATACGGTTGAGAACAGTATTTTCACCGTTTTAAAAACAAATATAAGGCCGTAAAAGGAGTGATATCACAGTCACCAACATGAAGAAATATAATAACAAAAGTGAAATTACAGTCGCCTGTATTTTAACTGAAATACGGTTGAGAACAGTATTTTCACCGTTTTAAAAACAAATATAAGGCCGTAAAAGGAGTGATATCACAGTCACCAACATGAAGAAATATAATAACAAAAGTGAAATTACAGTCGCCTGTATTTTAACTGAAATACGGTTGAGAACAGTATTTTCACCGTTTTAAAAACAAATATATGGACGTAAAAGGAGTGATATTACTGTCATCAACACGTAGAAAAATAATAACAGGTAATATTACGGTCGCCTGTATTTTACTGAAATACGGTTGAGAACAGTATTTTCACCGTTTTAAAAACAAATATAAGGCCGTAAAAGGAGTGATATCACAGTCACCAACATGAAGAAATATAATAACAAAAGTGAAATTACAGTCGCCTGTATTTTAACTGAAATACGGTTGAGAACAGTATTTTCACCGTTTTAAAAACAAATATAAGGCCGTAAAAGGAGTGATATCACAGTCACCAACATGAAGAAATATAATAACAAAAGTGAAATTACAGTCGCCTGTATTTTAACTGAAATACGGTTGAGAACAGTATTTTCACCGTTTTAAAAACAAATATAAGGCCGTAAAAGGAGTGATATCACAGTCACCAACATGAAGAAATATAATAACAAAAGTGAAATTACAGTCGCCTGTATTTTAACTGAAATACGGTTGAGAACAGTATTTTCACCGTTTTAAAAACAAATATATGGACGTAAAAGGAGTGATATTACTGTCACCAACACGTAGAAAAATAATAACAGGTAATATTACGGTCGCCTGTATTTTACTGAAATACGGTTGAGAACAGTATTTTCACCGTTTTAAAAACAAATATAAGGCCGTAAAAGGAGTGATATTACGGTTACCAACCCGTAGAAAAAATAATAACAAAGTAAGGTAAAATTACGGTCGCCTGTATTTAACTAAAATACGGTTGAGAACGGTTTATTTTTACGGAGAATTTCCGATTATAATTACGGTTTTTTTCTAACTACGTGTAGGTATATTTTTTTTTTACGTCGTTAGACTCGTTGCACACATTTACACAACTACAAAACATATTCTGAATATCGTAGTTACGATACTTATATCATATGTACACTCAGTATCGTTGTAATGTAAAAATTGTCATTTCAGAAATCAAGTTACGGCAATTATCGTTTACATTACAGAAATCATATACTGAAATAATTATTGTTGTAATAAAGGTGTTATCGTTACAATACAGAAATCATATACCGAAATTATTGTTATAATAAAGAAATTATCGCTGCAAAAATAATGATAATTATAGATACAATATATAAATTACTCCTACAGTATATATAGTTACAATACATGATTTATTGTCAGAGAAATGACTTATATGATGTAGACGCATATTTGAATAGCGGGAGTACATTTTTCTCAATTCTGAAAGCGGGAGTACATCTTTCGAAAATTCAGGTCACTCGAGAATATTACATTAAATAGAGGTAGAACATTTTTCTCATCAGTGGATAGCCCTTGTACAGTACATTTTTCGGAAATTCGGGTAACTCGAGAATATTACATTGTGTTAAAGGTTGCTATACCTTACATAATTGTTCAGTGATCTATAAAGAATGAAAATAAAGCAGCTTGTAGATGCAAGTTGCTAAAAAATAAGCAATTTCTTACGAAAATGGTGTTGGAACATATATCGAAAAGAAAAATATTGTTCAGAGAGGTTATAGAAATTAAGTTATTGTCATGAAACACGTTAGAAAAGTATAAATCTGATTGTTGCAGTTTTGTTATGCACTGTTAAGAAATTACATTAATAAAAACAGTAAAAATCCTAGAATAAATGTTGCCAGGTATTTACCGTTCTAAAAACTGATATATTGACGTAAAGGAGTGATAATACGGTCACCAACCATCAAAAGATAATAACAAAGTAGGGTAAAATATACGGTCGTCTGTATTTTACTGAAATACGGCTGAGAACAGTAGATTCTTACGGAGAATTTCCGATTAAAATTACGGGGTTTTTTTAAGTGTGCGATCTCACTTGATTGCAGTGATCTCACTTCACTTCACGGCGAAGCAAGAACTATTGGATTTTCTAATATATACATATATATATATATATATATATATATATATATATATATATATATATATATATATATATATATATATATATATATATATATATATATACCGGGAATAATTATCTAAGAAATAATAATCAATCATTGATGTTAACGTACGCAGCTCAACATTACCGCTTGCCAGTACATACGGAGCTTAATATTTTTATTGTTTTCGCGAGCGAAGCGAGCGCACAGCGAAGCAAGACTCCTTAGATTTTTTATTATTCTTGTTTTATTTACTTATTAAAAATATTGAGATCCCATACCAAACCAAAAGAATACTTTCTGAGATCATGCCATAAATGAGATCGCATACCAAAACAGCACCATCTGCTTTGATTAAAATTATGCAAATTCATTAAACATTGATCACTTCAGTTCACTTCACTTCAACTCCCAGGTAGGCTTTCAGCCTGTCAGTAGAATCAGTTGTCTTCTCCACTCAATTCTGTTTTCAAAAATTGATAGAGCATCCAATTATTATTCTTGCAAATGGTAAAGATATCAGTTATATTGATGAAATATATTATATGGGAATTATGATGACTCAAACTGCCATGAACAGAGAACGATGAATTAAAATGTTATGTAAATAAAGAAAATATTACACATTTTATATAATTAATCATTATAGTTCACGTTTGCATAATTACCAACACTTAAAAATTTGCATAAAAAAAACGGCAAATGGTTGGCAACATTTATTCCAGGAATTTTTATCATTTCAAAAACGGATATATCTACGTAAATGAGTGATATTACACTCACCAACCCGTAAAAGATGATGACAAAGTGTGGTAAAATTACGGTCTCCTATATTATACTGAAATACGCCCAAGAAGAGTATATTTTTACGGAGAATTTCCCATTAAAATTACGGTTCTTTTTTTCAAGGTCTATATACATATATAGACCTTGCTTTTTTTAATAGTGAATGGTAGGATTCGTGGCATATACTGTATGTACAGCACAGGGAAGAGACTAGTAAATTCCTCTGTAAGAGGATCTTGTACAGATAATTGGGTAGCAAAATCCAGTGTTGAAATATTGAATATGGTGGTTAAACGTCTTTACCTCTAATTGCAGAAACTTCTGGGAATGAAGACAAGTTGGACCGACTACACCTGAGAGTCTACACCTTCTTCGTATGTTATCCAGAGGGTGAGACAGCAAGATTGGATAGACCACTCATAGAGCAGTGTAACTTATCAATTCAAAGCAATGACGCATAGACACGCACCAGGCTGGATACAAAATGTCGTCTAGCAACCGTGCATTCTGGCCTATTAGTCAATATTTGGCACAAGGTTTGATTGGGGTGTGAAATTTATATGAGCCACCAAAATCTATGAAAACTATTCTTTTTTTTTTTTCTTTGATAATAGTCCATTAGAAAAAATAGTCTGTAGCAGCTCTAAGCGCCATTGTAGGTAGTAGGTTGGCCAAGGCACCAACCATCCGTTGAGATACTACCGCTAGAGTGTTATTGAGTCCCTTGACTGACCTGACAGTACTACATTAGATCCCTCTCTTTGGTTACGGCTCGTTTCATCTTTACCGACATATATACCGAATAGTCTGGCCTATTCGTTACACATTCTCTTTTTTCAAACACTTGACAACTCCTAAATTATCAATCAATTCTTATTCTCTCAAGAGGTTAATTACTGCCCTGTAATTGTTCAGTGGCCACTTTCCTCTTGGTAAGGGTAGAAGAGACTTTTTGGCTATGGTCAGTAGCTTTTCTAGGAGAAGAACACTCCAAAATCAAACCATTGTTCTCTAGTCTTGGGTAGTGTCATAGCCTCTGTACCATAGTCTTCCACTGTCTTGGGTTAGAGTTCTCTTGCTTGAGGGTACACTCGAGCACACTATTCTTTCTTATTCCTCTTGTGTTATTAAAGTTTTTATTGTTTAAATAGGAGATATTTTATTTAATATTGTTACTCTTCTTGAAAATTTAATTTTTCCTTGTTTCCTTTCCTCACTGGGCTATTTTCCCTGTTGGAGCCCTTGGGCTTATAGCATCCTGCTTTTCCAACAAGGGATGTAGCTTACCAAGCAAGTAATAATAATAATAATAATAATAATAATAATAATAATAATAATAATAATAATAATAATAATAATAATAATAATAAAGAGGTATGGTTAAGTAAGTAATAGGCGATCATCATAAGACGTTTAAACAATGGAGGTTCGCCAAGTTTTACGTGACGAGAATTAACTCCCGTGCTCAAACTACTTCATTCTAATTGTACATATTACAAAAGTATTCGTACCACCGATAATAAAACCAGCTTTCTTAATTCTGAGCTTCGAAATAAAAAGGGAATTGGAAAATGATCAGCACCACGAACCATGAATGTGATACTCGAATTTTAACTCGTGGCGTTGCTAGCTCGACCCATTAAGGAAAAAAAAAAATCTTAGAAGAGATTGGATAGATTTTCATTGCTCCATTAGAAATGGTTCACGAACATTCTCAAATATTATTAAGCACAGAGAAGTAAAAGTTCTTCAAACTTTTTACATGAAAACTTCGACTTCAGATTCGATGAAATCAGCCAAGAAAGTTGACTCCTATATACTACAGGCTGCAAGATTGCAAAAGCCCGTGTCTGGCCAAAAGGGCCAGGCAATCTTCAACAACAACAACAACAACAACTCCTATTATCTGGATTTTTAGCCACGCGTGTTCCAAAACAATGTATACTCTTTGGATTGTTACAACTTGTTCAATTTATTGATATTAACGTGGAAAACAGATTCACAGGAGAGAGAGAAAATGCACAGTGAAAAAGTAAGGATACATGGGGCAATTTGAGAATGTTAAAAATCTGTTTTCCACGTTAATATTAATAAATAGAGCCATTTATAACAATCCAAAGAATGTATACATTATTTTGAGACACCCTGTATACAAAATTGAATGAAATCGGGGAAAACTACTCGTTTCTTTACTTAAGATCATCAATTTACGATAACCTGCAGATTATGGGAAAGCAGTGGCCTGCACTCTCCTTTAGGAGGTCAATTGCAGGTCATTAGGAGGTCAATTGGAAGTCAGTGGTTTCCCCAAGTGGGCGGATTAGTATTGGGAGCGGTAGGGCAAAGCTACGGTTGGGGCAGACAGTGGTATTAAGAACGTTTAAGCAATTAATACCTTTTTTCCTTTTTTTTTTATAAGATTTTAATTAGGTAAACATTTCCCCAATATAATAAAGATCGAACGTCTGGATATATATATATATATATATATATATATATATATATATATATATATATATATATATATATATATATATATATATATATGTATACATATATATATATATATATATATATATATATATATATATATATATATATATATATTATATATATATATACATACATGTATACATACATATGTATATATATATATATATATATATATATATATATATATATATATATATATATATATATATATATATATATATATATATTAATGATAAATTTTGCACATTTTTTACGTGTTTTTCATATTCAAATAAGCCATATATATTTTTTTTTGATATATTAATGTCTGGATTCTCTTAACGACCTCGGGATCAGAGCCCCAGGCGAAATCTCACAAAGACAAGAGCTTGGCTCCGACCGGGAATCGAACCCTGGTCGGCAAGCTTATATAGACAGTGACTAACCCATTCGTGGCCGAATGGGTTAGTCACTGTCTATATAAGCTTGCCGACCAGGGTTCGATTCCCGGTCGGAGCCAAGCTCTTGTCTTTGTGAGATTTCGCCTGGGGCTCTGATCCCGAGGTCGTTAAGAGAATCCAGACATTAATATATCAAAAAAAAAAAATATATATGGCTTATTTGAATATATATATATATATATATATATATATATATATATATACATACATGTATATATATATATATATATATATATATATATATATATATATATATATATATATATATATATATATATATATATATATTATATATTATATATATATATATATATATATATATATATATATATTATATATATACATATATATAAATAGAAATGGAATAGTCAATGCTGGTATCATCATCTTTATTTGATAGCTTTCGACATAAGTTATGTCATCATCAGCCTATCTGCAATTATCATTATGTAAAATTAATGAAATTAATAAAAATCATCTTAAGTACATAGATAGGAAGATATACTTCCAAGAACTGCTCAACTAGCTCTAAAATCAACCAATCAAGTAACATAAAACCATATAAAAGACTTATTACACATATAACTATATAAAAGACTCAATAAATAATATACCTAGTCAACCGTGTGAGACGATGACCACCCATCCAGAGCAGCAACCCACAGACCCATTGATCCTTCTACTCTGTGGGTTGTACTTAAGATGATTTTTATTAATTTCATTAATTTTACATAATGATAATTGCAGATAGGCTGAGCCTGAGGATGACATAACTTATGTCGAAAGCTACCAAATAAAGATGATGATACCAGCATTGACTATTCTATTTCTACTTAAATTGAGATTCCCGAGAGGAATCCAACTATGAACTACATACAGTATATATATATATATATATATATATATATATATATATATATATATATATATATATATATATATATATATGTATATATATATATGTTTATATATATACCTATATATACATATATATACATATATATATATATATATATATATATATATATATATATATATATATATATATATATATATATATATATATATATATACTGTACATTAATATACTTTTTTTTCGGTCACGCTGAGCTCTCCCTGTCCTTCGGGAAGCGGGGAGAGGGAGTAGTCATACCCTGGCGAGAGTGGGGTGCGTGTGTCTGCGTATATATCTAAATATTTGGCCGTCATTTTTGACTGGTTGCGTACATTAGGATATCATAAACAGTAAGGCAAAGAAATCCGTTTGCAATGTATAGATGATAAAATTAACATTAGAAATATAAACGAATGAATGGCTCTGGAAAAAAAGTTTGGTTCCTTCAAGATTAATATTTCGGGTACAACTTGAAGTTGGCGTTCTTTTGCCTTATACAGCACAGATTGATTAACTAAAATAATATCAACTATTGTATCCCGACCACTCAAATGATGGTAATGATAAGAGACGATTGAAATTGAGTGGAACACGTTGTAACCTTCGGTGTTAAGGTTAGCATGTTCTGAAATATGGCGCTCGTGTCCCTTAGATTATTTCAATTACATCCCCCATTTTATTTTTCAATTCTTTTCTTTTTTTTTGCCGTCATATTGCAATGGATTAATTCCAGCTGGTTAATTCTTATACCAGTCCTAAAGGGGTTGGATGAATAGATGAAATTTAGGCTAAATGGCCCAGCGTTGGAGCCTGGGAAGCCATTGATTGCCCATGTGCAACTGTGGAGTAGTATCAGCAATTGCACTGTGGATTAAAAGTTTTGAAAATTACAAATACTTTAAAAGTAATACTATGAATACTTTAACAGGTATTATAGATCCTTAAGCAAGTATCAAAAATACTTTAAAAGGTATCATGAACTATTTAAGAAGTAATATACATACTTCAATAAGTAAGTTGAATATTTTAAATGGAATTATTAATACTTTAAGAGATATCATATATACTTCAGCATGTATTATAAATACTTCAGCAAGTATCATAAATGCATTAGCATATATTGTATAAATTCAATGTATGTAATTTACTTTTCGTACATGTGCAGTGGTAACTTTGAAAAATTTCATGAAATTAGCATTATCTAATTCACCAATGTTTTAAGAATGATATCCTGTATCATATATCGAATCTTAAAACAAAATTACAAATTTAACAAAACTTAAACCTATCTATTGTAAATTCATTGTTTAATATTCAAGAAAAAAGAAAAATATTCGCTTTTATCAGACCATTGTATGTCTGAAAATGAATATGAGCACAGCTATGATAATGTTCAATGAAAATAAAGAGCACAATAGATAATTTTAAGGACGTACCTCTAGAGATTGTTAATGAATATACGTACTTGGGACATTCATTAAGTGTTTGAGACCAAAATTAAAAGAAGGATACATTAACAATAAAACTGTAAGACCAATTTATACATTCGCGAAAGGAGAATATTACTAATGTTCTCGGGAACTCTTCAATGCAATTATAAAATTGATCTTCTAAAGTGTAAATATATATATATATATATATTTTTTTTTTTTTTTTTTTTTTTTTTTTTTTTTTTTTTTTTTTTTTTTTTTTTTTTTTATAGCGTTAGCGAAGTTAATAACAGCTAATGCATGGAAAGTTATTTATTCCTTCTGCTCGAAGCTTGTAAATGATTTTATACGAAAAGTTTTATTCCATAATAGAATTCAATGTCTTACGATAGTTTTAACGTTGCCTTTTGATAAACTAGTAATAACACAAAGAGACAGAAAAAGAGCAACATGGTTACGACAGCAAACTAAAGTAGAGGATTATTCTAACAACCACGTAAGAAAAAGAAATGGACATGGGCAGGACATATAATGAGAATGGCAGATGATATATGGATATCAAGAATAACAGAATGGGTCCCTAGAGATTGCAATAGAAACAGGGGAAAAGGGAGAAAACGATGGTTGATGAACTAAGAAAGAAGAAAGTTTGCGGGTGTGGACTGGCATAGAGAGACCATAAACAGATGCGAGTGGAAGGACATGTCTGAGGACTTAAATTACACAAAGAGACAGAAAAAGAACAACATGGTTACGAGAGCAAACTAAAGTAGAGGATTCTTTTAACAAAATATAAGAAAGCGAAATGGACATGACATATAATAAGAATGACAGATAATAGATGGATATTAAGAATAACAGAATGGGTCCCTAGAGATTACAAAAGAAACAGGGGAAAGAAGAGAAGACGATGGGTTGACGAAGTAAAGTTTGTGGATGTGGACTGGCATAGAGAGACTATAAACAGACGCGAGTGGAAGGATATGTCTGAGGCCTTTGTTCTGCAGTGGACTAGTGACAGGTGATTGTAATTAAGACACTGGGTGTATTGTATATTCAAGTCTCAGTAATATCCCGCTGAAGTTGGAACGTATAATAAATGAACTATGGTCACATGAATAGCCAAAGTATAGTAGCCACATGCAAACAGGTTTTGCGTTTGTTACTGCTTATGTCAGGCAAATTGTAGTAATCATGAGTTGATCTATCAAACAGGCAACATGTATATCTCACTATTATTATTATTATTATTATTATTATTATTATTATTATTATTATTATTATTATTATTAGAGGTAGATGGAGAACGCTGGCCAGAAACATCGACCCCACATAAAAGTGGGAAAAGATGCAGACAAAGAATTATTATTATTATTATTATTATTATTATTATTATTATTATTATTATTATTATTATTATTATTACTTGCTAAGCTACAACCCTAATTGGAAAAGCATGATGCTATAAGCCCAGGGGTTCCAACAGGGGAAATAGCCCAGTGAGGAAAGGAAACTAAGGAAAGTAAAATTAAACTATAAAGATTTTAACAAAACCAGAGGAAGATAAATGCAATAGAATAGTGTGCCCTAGTTTACCCTCAAGCAAGAGAACTCTAACCCAAGACAGCGGAAGACCATGGTACAGAGACTATGACACTACCCAGGACTAGAGAACAATGGTTTGATTTTGTGGTGATAATTTAGTAACGATGGAAATTATTTTAACGTTGTTACTAATCTTATAATATTTTATGTTAATTATACATTTCATTTCTTGTAGTTTGTTTATTTCCTTATTTCCTTTCCTCAATGGGTTATTTTTCCCTGTTGGAGATCTTGGGCTTATAGCATCCTGCTTTATCAACTAGGTTTGTAGCTTAGCTAATAATAATAATAATAATAATAATAATAATAATAATAATAATAATAATAATAATAATAATAATAGTTTTATTAATAATGATTTTAATAATGTTAATAATAGTCGATAATTTTAATGATTACATGTATAATGATTTTGATAATAATTTTAATGATTATTAACATCATTTAATAATAATAATAATAATAATAATAATAATAATAATAATAATAATAATAATAATAATAATAATAATAATAATAATGAATTAACAGCCCAGTACTGAGCATTAATAAAAGCGTTATATTGAACATTAGCGAAAAGTGGGGTGAATCTAACAGGTCTATTATTTTTTTCATCGCTACTCGTAATATGATGTAATAGCAATTGTGAGTCACGAACTCAAGGTCTCATTTTTTATTTTCTTGTTCGTTCGTTTTAGAACGACCTACACTGAGGGTGCAGGCCACGGGATTTTGCAAAGGCAGTCTGTAATGGAGAAAATTTCCTTCAAGCTAAACAGACCAGTTTACCTGTTCGATTCCGTGAAAATGTGACTTCGATTTGGCCTTGCTCTATTATTTTAGGCAAGTTATGAAAAATTTTATTTTTTCACTAATTAGCATAATGCTAATGTTGTTCTAGCTATAGACCTTCATATAGTAATATCATTTCCATTATATTACCTAGCCTAGTTTTTGAACGCGTTGGGAAAAAATTCTAAATGGAGATGTATGAAAGTAATCATCTGTTCTATAGTCTGCAATTTACCTTGGGATATTGTGATGCTCCTCTTGCAATCTCTAGCGGGAATTCTGACGATTTGTCTTAACTTTAGTGCTGCTTTTGTTATCACACTTAAATAGGTGGGTGTTGGTAGGTAATTCATTATGCTTATTATTCAAGTTTTAACGAATATATTGTGATGAAAATAGTTGTTGATAGGCACTATAATGATTGAAGGAATATATCTATACTCAATTTATTTTTAATGAGGCGCATTTGCACTGACTCGCAGCGGTGCCCTTTTATAAAAGCTCGGAAAAGTTTCCTGCTATCTGATTGGTTATAATTATCTTGTCCAACCAATCAGTGATCAGGAAACTTTTCCCTGCTAAAAGGGCACCCCTGCTAGTCGGTGCAAATCTGCCACACTAAGAAGAGTTGATTATAGTGCTCCTTACAATATTGTTCTGAATCTCTTCATATTACTTAGTTTAAAGGATATTTCAAGAGGAAACTGAAGACTTTCTTATTCACCTTAGAAAACAAGAAAGTCTTGAACTTCTTGAAAGCCTTAACATCTTCAGTCTTTCGTATGTCTAGTGGGACCTTGTTATATAGTTCTAGAACCTACAGTAGACAAATTTTAGCTCCAATAACTTTAAATATTCTGTAACTATTCTCGTGTCAACACGATTGTTGGCTGTAAAATATGTCACAATTCTCATAGACAGTTTTGGACGTCCGATTCTGATAATATGATGAGACATTACACATATCTTTAACTCTATTTTAAAAGGCAGCCAGTGTAATAATAATAATAATAATAATAATAATAATAATAATAATAATAATAATAATAATAATAATAATAAAGGTCGATCATGAATGGCAGAGGCAAGGGACAATGACAATACCCTAGCAGGACAATGCCCTAGAGACTAACCATAAATACTTATGATCAGCGCCCTAGTTAGGATCAGGGAGGGCCCGACAATGGCTGCTGATGACTCAGCAGGTAGACCTTAGCTCACAAGGATGATAAAGTTATAGACACTACAAGAAACTATCGATTTGGAGTGGGTCTCGAAACCCAGTCCAGTAGATTGCCAGGCAGGAATCAGTAGCAACCAAAATCTCGCTAACATTGTAAAGAAACGAAAAAAAACTACTGATTTAATGTAATTCCTCTGTCATCACTGTCCCATTTAATGTAATTTCTCTGTTATCACTATCCGATTTAATGTAAATTCACTGCCATCAGTGTTTGATTTTTTGTAATTCTTCTGTCACTACTGTCCGATTTAATGTAATTCCTCTGTCGTCACTGTCAGATTTAATGTAATTTTTCTGTCATCACTGCCCGATTTAATGTAATTCCTCTGTCCGTCACTCTCCGACTTAATGTGATTCCTCTGTCGACACTATCCGATTTAATGTAATTCCTCTGTCGTCACTCTCCGACTTAATGTGATTCCTCTGTCGACACTGTCCGATTTAATGCAATTCTTCTGTCGTCACTCTCCGACTTAATGTGATTCCTCTGTCGACACTGTCCGATTTAATGTAATTCCTCTGTCGTCACTGTCCGATTTAATGTAATTCCTCTGTCGTCACTGTCCGATTTAATGTAATTCCTCTGTCGTCACTCTCCGACTTAATGTGATTCCTCTGTCGACACTGTCCGATTTAATGCAATTCCTCTGTCATCACTCTCCGACTTAATGTAATTCCTCTGTCGACACTGTCCGATTTAATGCAATTCTTCTGTCGTCACTCTCCGACTTAATGTGATTCCTCTGTCGACACTGTCCGATTTAATGTAATTCCTCTGTCGTCACTGTCCGATTTAATGTAATTCCTCTATCGTCACTGTCCGATTTAACGTAATTCCTCTGTCATCACAGTCCGATTTAATGTAATTCCTCTGTCGTCACTCTCCGATTTAATGCAATTTCTCTGTTGTCACTGTCCAATTTAATGTAATTCCTCTGTCGTCACTGTCCGATTTAATGTAATTTCTTTGTCGTCACTCTCCAATTTAATGTAATATCTCTGTCGTCACTGTCCAATTTAATGTAATTCCTCTGTCGTCACTGTCCGATTTAATGTAATTCCTCTGTCGTCACTCTCCAATTTAATGCAATTTCTCTGTTGTCACTGTCCGCTTTAATGTAATTCTTCTGTCGTCAATGCCCGATTTAATGTAATTTCTCTGTCATCACTGTCCCATTTAATGTAATATCTCTGTCGTCACTGTCCAATTTAATGTAATTCCTCTGTCGTCACTGTCCGATTTAACATAATTCCCCTGTCGTCACTGTCCGATTTAACATAATTCCCCTGTCGTCACTGGCCGATTTAATGTAATTCCTCTGTCGTCACTGTCCGATTTAATATAACTTCTCTGTCGTCACTGTCCGATTTAATGTAATTCCTCTGTCGTCACTGTCCGATTTATTGTAATTCATCTGTCGTCATTCTCCGATTTAATGTAATTTCACTGCCATCACTGTTTGATTTTTTGTAACTTTTCTGTCACTACTCTCCGATTTAACGTAATTCCTCTGTCGTCACTCTCCGATTTAATGTAATTCCTCTGTCGTCATTCTCCGATTTAACGTAATTCCTCTGTCGTCACCGTCCGATTTATTGTAATTTTTCTGTTGTCACTCTCTGATTTTATGTAATTCCTCCGTCGTTACTCTCCGATTTAATGTAATTCCTCTGTCGTCACTCTACGATTTAATGTAATTACTCGGTCATCACTGCTCGATTTCATGTAATTCCTCTGTCGTCACTCTACGATTTAATGTAATTACTCGTTCATCACTGCTCGATTTCATGTAATTCCTCTGTCGTCACTCTACGATTTAATGTAATTACTCGGTCATCACTGCTCGATTTCATGTAATTCCTCTGTCGTCACTCTACGATTTAATGTAATTACTCGGTCATCACTGCTCGATTTCATGTAATTCCTCTGTCGTCACTGCCCGATTTAGTGTAATTCCTCTGTCTCCACTCTCCAATTTCACGTAATTCCTCTGTCACCCCTCTTCGATTTAATGTAATTCCTCTGTCGTCACTGTCCGATTCAATGTAATTTCTGTGTCGTCACTATCCAATTTAATGTAATTTCTCTGTCATCACTGCCCGATTTAATGTAATTCCTCTGTCGTCACTCTCCGATTTAACGTAATTCCTCTGTCGTCACTCTCCGATTTAACGTAATTCCTCTGTCGTCGCCGTCCGATTTATTGTAATTTCTCTGTCGTCACTCTCTGATTTAATGTAATTCCTCTATCGTCGCTCTACGATTTAATGTAATTTCTCTGTCATCACTGTCCGATTTAATGTAATTCCTCTGTCGTCACTGTCGGATTTAATGTAATTTCACTGTCATCACTGTTTAATTTAATGTAATTCCTCTGTCGCTACTGTCCGATTTAACATAATTCCTCTGTGTTCATTATCCGATTTGATGTAATTTCTCTGTTGTCACTGTCCGATTTATTGGCATAAGGCTGGATTTTATCTAACACAAACAATGTCCAGAGGATCAACAACAACACCAACAACAAGGTCGGGACCTAACCTAAATTTGAAACTGCAGCTATATAACCGAGTATATCTAAAACTAGATAAATATAGTTTTGCCTTACATTAGCAAGATGTTAAAATATTAGCCCATTCTCCCCCCAGTTATTCTTAAGACCAATACAGTTTATCACACACAAAAAAAAAAATAATAAGTAGGCCAATACATCAAACCTAACCTCACCTTATCTATAATGTAGATTTACCCACGACGGGAACACTTTGACCTACTCCTTGATAAAATTACTCCTTCCCTCAGTCAAGGATTCAGAAGGCCTGGGTCAAATGGTCAGGCTTATCCTCTCCAAATTCAAAATATATTCTTTAAGTGTTTATCACGATACACGATAGAGGGAAGCCATGGTACTGTTTACTTAATATTAGCATTGCCGAAGGTAAAGATCTTATACCGTCCGTATGCTCTAAACCTAGCTATTATTATTATACGAATAAAGTTAGGAAATACAGTATATCGATAAATATTACATATAACAACATTATAGCGAGGCAAGGAACTGTTAAAATAATCAATACAAAACTGGAAGGTTGGGAAATCTTGTTAAAGAAAATGTAACTATCAGTTAACTGAGCAAATTAAGCCAAAGAAACTTTAAGTTTCGAAGAAACTTTAAAGTTCGAGCAAACTTTGATAATTGATCGTTGGAATAATGAAGACTTTTCGATGGTAGTTGAAATCTTGATTAAAAAGTCCATTTGGTGAAAGTTTCTGTCAAAAAAGATTGTATGCCTAGGCATACAAGATTATTATCCTAAGAAAAGGCAATACAATTAAATTTCGTTTTGCGGATATACTAAGACATAGGAGATCGAATCGCGTTGATTGTTTGCAGGAAGGTAAAACAGAGACGAATTAAATGGAATATAAACTAATCAGTAATTAAATTTCATCGCGTAAAACGAACCGAAACTCAATTAATAACTGCACGCAATTCTATCCCTTGCCTTGATAGTCGCATGATTTCATATCATAGGCTATATACATACATACATACATACATACATACATACATACGTAAGCGTAAGGGATCCTTTTTATCGGGGGGGGGGGTTGCTGAACTTTCCTTGCCACCACCCCCCCATAAAAAAAGAACTCTAAATCCAAGAAATTATATTGATACATACATACACACACTATATATATATATATATATATATATATATATATATATATATATATATATATATATATATATATATAATTCAAGGACTGGGTAAAGCATTCACTATCAGACAGCTGAATAGTTCTACTGCACTAGCTTCTCTGTCCGAAAAACCTGAGTCGGCCCAAATCTTGGGGGGCTCCAGCCCCTCAGACCCCTGTCTCATACATACATACATACATACATACATACATACATACATACATACATAATGGCCTCACAGACCCCAACGCTAGGGTATAGATCACGAATTCATCAGTTTGTGAAAATCAAAGTTTTTGGAAAATGTTAGGTGACTGAGCCTACTATGACAATATAAGTAGGCCTACAGTTTGATTGGAAGTTCTCAAAAACAGTTATATATGCGTTTTTCACTCCTAAAAGAAAAAAAAAGTTATTACTAAAAGTTACATTGATGACCACTTGGATACCTAAATGGTATAAAAAATATAAAAAAATATTCTCCTCAGACTAGTTAATATCATCGTTATACCAAAATAAAAAAAAAAAACAGGCTGAAAAAAAAAGAGAAAAACTTACCTGTTTGGACGAAATATATCCTGTGAATTTAACTCGTTGGCCAAGATCAGCCCATAAGTCTGAATAACTCTCTCGCGTTATGCATAGTGTTTCCAGATGGTTTAGTGTAAAAATTCCCAAAACTCATGATAAAAAATCCCAAACAACCCAAAAATCCCCATAAATATATATTTTCTTCTGATCACGTAGGCTTTGCCAATATAGAAATTACTCACTATACTTCATATAAGTGCAATTAAACTAATTGCAACAATATAAAGGTTTACTCATCTCTGTTTCTTCTTCAAAGAAATATGTATAGAACATCCCCATCAGACACCCAAAATCCCCAAATCTTAGGATAAAATGGCAACACTGGTTATGTATTTTTACCGGGAAATATCTGCTGTCTCATTGGCTGATTTATCCTCCTCTGCTGTGATTGGTGGTTGTAAGTGACGTCATACAATCGCATTTCATGAATGAATTCTACTGGGAAGGGGTGAAATGTCTATACGTATTTCAGATGAATTTTTTTACTTACAAATCTTATTTTTATGAAAATAAATGTAAAAAAATTATTAATTAGGAAATAAAATAAATAATTAATTTTTTGAAGCGCATAAGCTGAATAAATACGTTACATTTGAAGGAATGCTTGCCTTAATGTTGGCTACAATGTTAAATGTGCGTGCGTATGTGCGTGCGTATGTGCGTGAAGCTGTAGTAACTGAAGGGGACCACCAATCATGGCTGGGGAATAAACCGAATAATTGACCAATCACAGGACGGGAAATAGCCGCTAGGTGAGGGAGTAACGAGATGTTTGTTATGAGTTAATCGCTTTTAAAACAAGCGCTTTTCCTATCGGGGTAGCTTTAGATCGTTGTTTTGTTTTTAAGAGAATTAAATATATATCTTCAAAATATACAGAATTAGTCCATTACATGTTTTGATAACATATTGTATCATAAAGATTTTTATTCACAAAATCTTGGTGACGTCATCAAGAGTAGGATGAATTTTAAGGGTTATCTTTGCCAATTCGTATTTTGTTTGAATTAACAAAGTAACTTTAATTCGTATTTTGTTACATTACAAGTATAATGTCATTGATAAAATGATTTACTAAATCATATGGAAAATATGTCGTCATATAAATGAGGACTTTAAAAACTACGAATATTATGGAAATAAACTCAAAACAATCATTTAGTAACATAAATTTATCATAGATAGCAATCATTATTCTGTATGAAAAAATACAGATGAAAAAAAAAACCTTTTGGACGAAATAGCTCGTGTGTGAAATCGTTTGTCAACAGCAGTCCATAAGCAAGAGGAACCCTCTCACCTTATGTGTTTCATTGGCGGGAAATATCTGGCGTATCATTGGCTGATTCGTTCTTTGCTGTGATTGGTGGCTGTATGTGACGTCATACAATCTCGTATTTTATGAATGAATTGAACTAGGCAGAGGTAAAATGTCTATACTTATTGTAGATAATATAAGACTTAGAAATCAAAACTTTTATGAAAATACGCTTAAAATGTTAGTAATTTAATAATTAAATAGATAATGAATCTTGGTAAAATGCTTAGGCTAAATAAATACGTATTCTTTAAAGAAATAATTAATTGAGTTTTGGCTACGATGTTAGAAGCGTGTGTGTGAATTTGTAAACAAAGGAAACAACCAATCACAGCTTAGAAGATACAGCCAATCAGAGGACTGGAATATCAGGCCATGAGAGAGTCCCAGGAATTTATGAGTTGCTGTTAAGAAAACCTGCCAGAATTTTTATGAAAATTACTTCCAACGCTCTAGCTATAGGGGACGGACCAGAAGATATTTTTGTTTTAAGTGAATTACAGATATATTTTCTTTAAAATATATAGAGCCATTTCCTTGTAATATATTTTGATAGTATATTCATCAGAGGGATACATTCTAATTACTAAATAATTATCTTTATCAAGAAAAATACGTCTTCGTGGCGTCATAGGGAGTAGGATGAACTTTAAAGCTTGTCTAAATAAATGAGTAAGGTATTTAAGTAAACGTGACTAATATTCGATATTTAAATAAGTACCATTATTTTATCTAGCTTACATAGTGAATGAACTCCAGTACATGACTGTAATTCGTATTTTGTTACATTTCAAGAATAATGTAAATTATTTGAAGGAATAATTGACTGTCTAATTACGTTAGATATGTGTGTGAAGCTATAGTAAACAAAGGCAACAGCCAATCACAGCTGAGGAAGTTATAACCAATCAGAGGACTAGAATGCACCACTATGAAGTGGTTCAGTGCATTTTATCCGTTGCTGTTCGTAAAACTAACCCGAATTTTGTTGAAATTTACTTTCAAAAACTAGCTAAAAGGGACGAAGCTGAAGGGTTTTTTTTTTCTCAAGGGAATTAGTTATATATTTTTCAAAACATATATAAACAGTCCCTTTTAAAATGTTCTTATAACATATTCTATCATAAATTCTGATTACTAATTCATTACTTTTACGTCTTTGAGACGTCATGAAGAGTAGGATTAACTTTAGTTTGTCTAAACTGACTGATTAATTCTGCGTGCTGGTTTAGGCGAGATATTAAGTATCGCGTGGATAATATTCGATATTCAAATAAGATACTAATTTATTACTATATCGACCTTAGATAGTGAAGAAACTACATGACTATAATTCGTATTTTGTTGCATTTCAAGTAAAACAAAACAATGTTTGGGGCATTAAACTCCTTCAAAAAGCAAGTAACAGATGATTCTAATGTTAGAACACTTGAAAGGTATCTATACGGGAAATACAGCAATTCTAAAACCACTAAAATGGTGAGAAAATTGCGATTGAGAAAGGAGTTTGACCGGCAGACTCCATCTCTCCTAAAATATTCGCACCATGCCTGGAAATGCTTCATAGTTTAAACTGGGTAAATGTAGGAATTAACATTAATTAGGAATACCCTAACAACTTAAGATTGCAGACGTGTGTGTGTGTGTGTGTGTGTGTGTGTGTGATCTACATTCATATTTCATTTAGAAGTGGTGCTTCGTGTAGGACAGTGCTAATGATACTAAGATTTCGTGAGGTTTTATTAAATGAATTTTCCTATTAGGCCATTTACCACCCAATATGCAACACGAGGGAGACTGCGGTTGCAGTATGAAGTCAAAGTATGAGAGGTTGCACAGCAAGATAGAAGATAGGAAGTGGGAACGGAGGAAGGCCAAAAAGAGACTGCAAATAGGGTACAAAAGGAACACTGCAAAAGTACTTTGCTAATACTTACAATTAATTAAGAGACGGGCACTGACGGCGCTAATCCTGCAGGGGTGAATGTTATTTTCCTCATTCCTAGCTAAGGCCTACAGCTGCATTTCTCTCCACCTTTTACTTTTCATGTATTCCACTAGCCTCGAGCCACCTAGCTATTCAGCCTCTTTAACTCTAGCCTCTTCCAGTTAAAGAAATTCAGAAAGAATATACCAGGCAAGTCTTTAAGTCTAGCTTTAGGGTTTGAAAAGCAATGGCCTTGTTTAATTTGACTGACCAGTTTTCGCCCGTTGGCTTATCATTGAAGGTTTAAATTTACTAGCTTTGCAATTACCATGATTGCTTTTTTAATAAAATAAAGTTTATTTATTCAATAAGCATAGCTCGCTCATGACTAGTATTAAAGGGAAGCAATTTGGGTGCAGTCACTCATCTTTAATATACTCCACCCACAAGCACCATTTATTAGCCACCACTTTCTCACAACTGATTCATGTAAACATGACAATAAACGGATTTTGAGCGAAGCGAAAAATCTATTTTTGGGTGAGATAGCCATGGCGTCCTGATGGAAGGTTCCTTTTTGGTAGCTTCCTTGGGTATATAACTACTAAATATTCCCAGAGAATTTAACCACAGGTTATCACAGAATTCTAACTTCTGGAGCGAGTATCCTAAAGGTTTCCCTTTAAGACATCGTATATCAACAGGGGATGCATGTATTAACGCGCCACATAGCTATCTACACCCTACATAGAGTTAACACTTCGATGTGTAGGGGCGGAGAATAGCTGGGAAGCCGTTCCACAGCTAATCTCGTTCGTGGCTACTTTTGGTACTCGAGACGTAAACAAACGGGCGCCATTGCTAAATGACGTCACGTCCGTCCTCATCCTGAAGCCAGTTGCTTGCCGATCACCATGATACAGCAGAGCAGGGTGGGACCTGAAAAAACTACTAGACGAAGTAGCAGGGAGGGTCCATCAGGACGCCATGGCTATCTCACCCAAAAATAGATTTTTCGCTTCGCTCAAAATCCGTTTTTTGGGCTCAAGCCATGGCGTCCTGATGGAAGAATACCAGAGAATCAATGTATCGTGGTAGATTTTCCCCTATTTGAGTAAGTGCCGAGGGCTTTGAACAGGGTAACATAGTAATCTTAAATAGAAGAACCGTAGGGAAGAGAACTTCCTGCCCCCCTGGCAGTGAAGTCCCCACGGGCCATGCCGAGATCAAAGTGGTCATCGAAGGACTACTCACCTTGCTAGAAGAACCTGAAGAACTTGGAGACAAGACTGAATGGTTGGCATTCATATAGGAACATTCTCAAGGGTAGACAAGTGGTGGTTAGGCACTGTATGTTAATGGAGAATTGTCTGGTCTCTAAGGTATGAAGTAAGTAAGTATTCGTGTAGGAATATTACATTGCACAGGTGAATATATAATATGAGTTGAAACCTTAGTAATCTTCATCAACCATAAGAGGAAGGGGATAATAAAACTATGACAGACGTGTATTTCATAGTATAAGTAGGAGCGGATTGAGACGCACAAGTAATAAAATAGAAATTTTATTTCACAATTGCAGAGTATATTAATGAAATGCAATATATGTAAAAGTAATTTACAACAAATTATAATGTACATATTAAAGAAAGACGTGCTCTTGAATCTGAAAGAGAATTTCAAATTTATTAGTAGGCACTCGTTCATGAGGAACGTCAGTCTTTAAAAGTAAAACACATCATGCTCTAGGCATGCGGCACTCGTGTGACGACTATGACATTTCACCTGGGATAAGAACAGTTATATGAAAAGCACTAAATGTTTTTGAAATCACTACGTATCACTCGAGGGTCAACATAGGCACCCGAAGAGTTAGAGTCCCAAGTAACTCACTGTTCTATGCAGAGTTAGGTGCAGGTTTCATAACACTACCTGCGGCTACCACAAAATGTTTGACTTTGTGCACTTGTTTCGCATAATGTTTGAAGAAAACACGCAATGATTTCCAGCCTGTGAAACTCTTAAGGCTGTCGAAATCCATACTCTGAAAGAAATTCAGAGACGATGCAACTTTTCTAGGATCGTGACCGGCGGGTGTACTGTCAGGATCCGCTCTGCGAATGAAGTAGGTGATTTTCGCTCTTAGTTGTTTCAGTGACAGGTCACTGCCCGATGTTTCTCCTTTGAAGAGTTGGCCTCCACCAAAGTCCGAAGTTCTGCGAAGATAGACCTTGAGGCTCTCTACTGGGCATAGAGAGGCATCTTCTTTCAGGGGGCATATTCTCCAAGGGCCCCATCTTTTGGTGGGTAATTCGTTTTTGGCGAGAAACGTCGGATCCGGGAAGAGGGTAAGGTCTCCTGAGTCAGTAAACAGGATATGACCCTCTCCTCTTGATAATGCCACTATTTCGCTGACTCGGGCTCCTGAAGCAAGAGCAAAAAGAAATATGACTTTCTGAGTCAGATCCTTGAGAGGGCATGAATCATTATCCAAGTTGGAGGCGAAATGGAGCACCTTGTCCAAAGACCAGGAGATCGGTTTCGGTGGGGGTGCTGGGCGTAGACGAGCGCATGCTTTCGGCAGTTTATTGAAGATGCCGATGGACAGATCAATCTGGAAGGCATACATCAGTGGTCTAGTCAAGGCCGATTTGCAAGTAGAAATCGTGTTGGCTGCCAAGCCCTGTCCATGAAGGTGAATAAAGAAGGACATGCAAAATTCGATGGTGATTTCCGTAGGATTTTTTGCCTTGACGAATGAGACCCATTTTCTCCAGGATGATTCGTATTGCCATCTTGTGGATTCGGTCTTGTATTCCTCGAGGAAGTCTAGACTTTTCTTCGAGATCCCAAACCTTTTCTTCGCGGCTAGGGAGAGAAAATCATGAGATGAAGGTCCTTGATTTTCGATGATGAAGCGAAGGCAGTCGACTTCTGTACTTGCTGGGAGAGAACTGGGCCCGGGAGAGGGATCAGCGTGGGCTGCAGCTCCAGGACCAGGGGGTACCAATTGCTCCGGGGCCACTTGGGAGCCACTAGGGCCGCTGTCCCTTTGTAGGTTCTCAGCTTGGAAAGGACTTTCAGCAGTAGGTTGGTGGTAGGGAACAGGTAGATCTTGGACCATCTGTTCCAGTCCAGTGACATGGCATCCACTGCCTCTGCCTTGGGGTCCTCGTACGGGGCCACATATCGAGGAAGTTGATTGTTGTCGCTCGTTGCGAAGAGATCGATCTGAAGTTCTGGGACTTGGTGAGAGATGAAGGAGAATGATCTTGCGTCTAGAGACCATTCCGACTCTATCGGGCTTGTCCGGGATAGAGCGTCCGCCGTCACGTTGCGGAATCCTTGTAGGTGAACTGCAGACAGGTGCCACTTCTTCTTCTCTGCCAGACGGAAGATTGTCAGAAGCACCTGATTTATCTGGGGCGATCTTGAGCCTTGGCGATTGAGACATCGAACTACCACCGAGTTGTCTAGGGTTAGACGAATATGGATCGAGGGCGGCGGGGAGAGTTTCTTCAGTGTTAGAAGGACTGCCATGGCCTCCAAGATGTTGATGTGAAACGTCTTGAATAGGGGAGACCATGTGCCTTGAGCCTATTTTTGGTGGGAGTGACCTCCCCAACCCTCCAGCGAAGCGTCCGTGTGGATGTTGAGTGATGGAGGTGGATGTTGAAGAGGGATGGACCTTTTCAGGGCCGTTGCTTCTGACCACGGCTTGAGGAGAAGCCGAAGTCTGTTTGGGAGCCGTCTCTTGAGGTCTCTTCGAGCGATGGATGCAGAACGTCTCCAGACTCCCGCGGCATCCTTTAGCTGTGCACGAAGCACTGGGTTTGTCACTGAGGCGAACTGTAGAGAGCCTAGAACTCGTTCCTGCTGACGTCTTGAGATCCGTTTGGATTTCAGCAGTCGCTTGACAGACCCTGCTATTTCCTTCCTTTTCTTCTGGGGGATGGAAAGGCGGTGTGACTGAAGGTTCCACTGGATTCCTAACCATTGGAACTTCTGAGCTGGAGAGAGGCGAGATTTCTTCGTGTTTATCTTGAATCCCAGGTGTTCTAGGAACTGGGTGACTTTGCTGCAGGATCTTAAACAATCCTCGGGCGATGGAGCCCAGACTAGCCAGTCGTCGAGGTAGGCCATCACCTGGACGTCTTGGAGGCGGAGCTGTTGTACTATGGCGTCTGCCAGCTTTGTGAAGATCCGAGGGGCCACGTTGAGGCCGAAGGGCATGGCCCTGAAGGCGTAGCTTTTCCTTTGGAGTCGAAATCCTAGGTAGGAGGAAGCGTGGTGGTTCATTGGAACGTGCCAGTAGGCATCCGCCAGGTCTATGGAGACCGTGTAAGAACCTCGAGGCAGAAGGGTCCTTATCTGTTGGAGAGTCAGCATCTTGAACTTGTTGTTCGCTATGAACTTGTTGAGGGGGGATAAGTCTAGAATGACTCTGAGCTTGTCGGAGTCCTTCTTGGGAACGCAAAACAGTCTCCCTTGGAACCTGGTTGACTTTACCCTCCTTATCACCTTCTTGTTCATGAGATCTAGGACATATTCTTCCAGAAGGGGGGTTGATTGTTGGAAGAATTGCTGGAAGGTTGGGGGTGGTTGAGTCCAACTCCAGCCTAGACCCTTCTTGACGATGCTGTGTGCCCAGGGATCGAAGGTCCAACGATCCTGGAATTGGCGGTGTCTTCCTCCCACCGGAAGCACTTTATTGCTTCTGGTGTCCCGAGGGTTTACTGCCTCGGCCGCTAGCTCCCCTTCCTCCTCTGCCTCTGGAGGGACGGCGAGATGCGTCTCTGCCTGCACCTCTGCTTGAGCCTCTACCTTTGGGACGAAAGGTAGTCGTCTGTTGCTCAAAGGCAGGGGTGAAAACCGGTGACTGGGACAAAACCGGTTGGGTGACCAGCTGAAAGGTCTGCTGTGGCTGAGCAGCCACTTGGGGAGTAGCGGGTCCCGGAAACTGCCGTCTCTGTTGACGTTGCTGGGGTCTTGGCTTGGAGGATTTCCTCTTAGGTTGAGGGCCATCGTCCTGAGAGGATTTCCTCTTCTTCGACATGCCCCACTTGTTGAGAAGGTTCCTATTCTCGGTGGCGGCCTTGTCGGTGATCTCTTTCACAAGATCGGAGGGAAAGAGGTGCTTACCCCAGATGTTGGAGGAAATCAGCCTCCGGGGTTCGTGTCTCACTGTGGCACTTGAGAACACGAATTCACGACAGGCTCTCCGAGCCTTCATGAAACTGTACAGGTCCTTTACCAGAGTCGCCATATGCGATTTAGCGAGTACCATGTAGTGGTCGGGGACTCTGGTGTCGCCAGCCATGACGTCAAGCTGTACTTGGAGGGACATGGATGCTGCGAGCCTTTCCTTCGTATCTTGTTCCCGACGAAGGAGATGGTCGTTAAGTTTCGGGAGGTCTTCATTAAACTGACGTCCAGCCACGTCAGGATCTAGTTTTCCCACTACGAAGGCATGCTGGATATCCTTCCAGTGTCGAGCATCGGGGGGAGTCACCATGGAGAAGGGTCTGCACTCCTCCAGTGCAGGGCAAGGCTTCCCTTCTTCCACTGCCTTGTGACACGCAGCGAAGGCCTTTTCCGTAAAGGGGAGGACCGCATCATCGGGTGCGACATAGGTAGGGTGCTTCTTGCTCAGCGCCGGAAGCTTTGAGCAGGTAAAGCCCCTACTTTTAACAGCATTGGCCAACATAGCCTGGGCCTTCGGGAGATCGAAAACTATCACCTCCTTAGGTTCGGTCTCCTCTTTAGAGGCAGGTTCGGATCGAAGCCGGACGTAACAGTCCGGATAAGCCTCAAAACTGGGGAAGAACTCCACTTCTTCCAGGGCAATCGAGCCGACCTTCTCGCTGATGAAGATCCTGCCCGTTGCGATGGGCATATGCTCGGCATACCTCCAGGGGTTGGCGTGCGAGCATATCGGGAGGTCCTTAACCGAAATCTTTTTCGGCTCTTTAGAACCTCCCATGGACCTGATGTACTCGTGTGTCCCTTGAAGCTTCTTGTCCATAAGCGCTTCGATCATACGGAACATCTCCTGGGCGGATGGGATGGGGTCCGGGGCAGCGGAGGTAGACGGGAGAGACACTTCAGTCGGTGTAGGAGTAGGGGCGGAGCGACCTCCTGCTCCGACTCGGCGTATTCCACTTGGTCCTCTTCATCGTCCATGTCTTGGGCCATGAGGTTCCTCTCCGTGGTCTCCGAAATCTCCGAAATGCGCTCCGCGTTGTCGGCATCCAGGTGACACTCGTGCATGGACTGGGCCATGACGACATCGGGTTCCACCGATATCTGAACGGTGGGGATCTGATCCTTGGGGACCACAGAATCTGGGGATGCCTTTGGGAACAGTAAGGCCCTCATGTCTTCAGTGGCAAGGTACGGTCCAGTGGCGTTCTTCTGGAAGCCACGCACCCATTTGCGTAGCTTCTCTCGAGAAGCGTCCCTAACCTCCGCTGAAGGAGGGTTATTGAACGCGTCGACCAGGCGATCCTGGCAGACCTTACAGTTCTGCGGGTCCCAGAACTTCAGATCCCCTTTCTTGTTGGCACAAGGGGCGTGGGTCCTACACGCCGTGTGTCCATAAAAGTGCGGGCGTTTCACTGCACAGAAGCTGTGGTCGCACTTCAGTTGCTCCTCCTGTAAGAGAAAGAGAACATGAGTATGGGGGAGTCATAAGGATGACTCTTAAACTAAAGTTAAATATTAATTGATTAATTTTTAACTTAATATTAAGTGTGATGAACAGAGAATGGGCGGAAAAGAAGGAGATAGATACATACTCCGTGTAACCCGCCCGGCTGGTTACCGTGACCTTTATCCATAGACAATTTGTTGTGACCGAAGGCACAGGACAGAATTCGACATGGAATGCCCGTAAGGCAGTGGGAATTCTATTGGGAATTGTCCAGGGTATAAAGCTAGGACTGAGGCCACTCAGACTCTAGAGTTGGGAACGTAGAAGATCCCATAGGGTAACGGTTTCCGGCAACCAGCAGTGCTAAGATACACACAGCATGCTGGAAATCTGTGATATGCAAGAAGACACATTGGTTACTAATAGAACGGTAAGATAATACCTATCCATTTACGTAATCAAGCCATCTGGTTGTGATGTAGGGCTATCAACATCAGATGATAGCTAGTAGAAGGGGGTGCAAGTCGCCTTGACGCCTCCGGAAGGCTCCGGCAGACCGCCGGCACGCCGGAGGCCGCTCCAGCAGAGTTTCTGGCATTAGGGAAGACAATATAGAAGTCAAGAGTAATACCAGGGTGGCGGCC
Organism: Palaemon carinicauda; assembly: GCF_036898095.1. Lineage (NCBI taxonomy): Eukaryota > Metazoa > Arthropoda > Malacostraca > Decapoda > Palaemonidae > Palaemon > Palaemon carinicauda. The sequence continues at coordinate 60,869,459 of NC_090752.1, read as the reverse complement.
GCCGGCACAGCGGCGGCACGCCGGCGGGGAGCGGCGGCTCTGGCAGCCGGAGGTTGCCGGCTTGGTGACAGGAACAAGGATGGTTATAGCAGAACCGGACTTCCGGCAGCGGATGCCGGCACTCCAGGGGCCGGCCGGTGGACGGACGACTGAAGCTATGAGGAAAGAGGGAAGGCCATCGGCTGGGCGCCAGCGGCAGGCGGCAGGCGGCAGTCCCCCGGCACACGGAGGACTGGCGGCCCAGAGGGTAAGGGATAAGTCACCAAGGTAGGAGGTGGGTATCACCGACAGTGGAGGCGGCAAGGGACCGGCACCAGGATAGTGAAAGAGACAGAAGGAGGGATGTAGGGGTCCGGCCGCGGACCCCAAGACATCCCACCTGAGTGGGTGTACCCACGATAGAGGCTAGCCCTATCACCCAGAAGCAGGGGCCGCAGAGGACCGGGAGCTAAGGTAGCCCAAGGGAGGGCTAGGGAACACCCAAGAGGGGGGGAGAACCCCTGCAGACAAAACGCATCCAGTGGCTAACCCCATAGGACACTATGAAGGGTATATGTACCAGAGCGGACTGCACACAGGAGCTCAAGGTAGCCCTATCACTCCACCCTAAGGAGGAGTTGTAGGACAGGGGACAGATGGGTATAGACTAACCTAAGTATAGGCTAGGCCATACAAGAGATAGGTGGGGAGGGGAGAAGAGAAGGGTCTTCTGTGGAGGAGGATCTGTACCAAAGCGGCCACCAAGGAAGGGAGGACACTCCCTAGCCTAAGGTAAGGCAGCCTGTCTGAAAACGGTGCATGGGTATCGTTTCAGCAAGGTACAGAGCTAACTCCCCCAAAACCTAACCTAGAACAGGGAGGTTACACCCTGAACTAGGAAGGATGGAAGACGTATCGCTATTATAGGGAAGGTCGGAGGCCTAGCCCCAGCAATAGAGGGCGGACTAGCCGTTCCTCATTCTCGGACGCCACCTTAAGGGGGGATCATTCCCTTAGGGGGGACAGAGAAGCGATATGTACTCTGATAAGAGCCTGATCCCCTTACGTGGTAGGGGGAGCAAGGCTGCTCAGAGGGAATGCCCTAAGGCAGGGGATGAAGGAAGCATATAGGGGTCCTACTTGTAGGTTAGTTTAGAAAGGCACACTAACTAACCTATCCCCTATATGGTCCCTGAAGGTGAAAACACTTGCATCACAGTCAATAGTATTGTAAAATAATACCACTATCTTCATAAATAACCTAGGATCACTGACAAATATCATGCATGAACACTGATATAGGCGCTCTGGCCTAGGGGCTAGACTAGCCAACTGGTATGGGGTCAATTGATGACCGATAATAAAGCGTCAAAACACAATATAAAACTTCCTAGCTATGAAGACTAAATAACTAATAGTATCGATTAGTTAATGAGGCCGGAAAAAGCTGTTGAGGCTATCTAAATAAAGCATGCAAAACAACAGCGACGCCATAAAATGGCCGGTCCGGTCAAGGCACAGCTCTGCCACAAAACATCAAATATCTCGAAAAGTAAAAGTTACTTTACGGTCAGAGCTTATTTAAACAATACTGGAACCTTGTACTCAACTTTCCAGAAGGCGGCGAGGCCGAGGGTAGAGACATAGCTAAGATGCAAGTCGATAAGTACGCACAAGGAAAAATCCGGCTAGTAAGGCAAGCTACTAAATGAAGGATGAGGACGGACGTGACGTCAGACGTGACGTCATTTAGCAATGGCGCCCGTTTGTTTACGTCTCGAGTACCAAAAGTAGCCACAAACGAGATTAGCTGTGGAACGGCTCCCCAGCTATTCTCCGCACCTACACATCGAAGTGTTAACTCTATGTAGGGTGTAGATAGCTATGTAGCGCGTTAATACATGCGTCCCCTGTTGATATACGATGTCTTAAAGGGAAACCTTTAGGATACTCGCTCCAGAAGTTAGAATTCTGTGATAACCTGTGGTTAAATTCTCTGGGAATATTTAGTAGTTATATACCCAAGGAAGCTACCAAAAAGGAACCTTCCATCAGGACGCCATGGCTTGAGCCCAAAAATGAAGCAGATTATGGGTAACTATGATATTTTAATAGCAAAATACACGGCTGTTGTGCACAGCACATCCATGTACCACCTTCCAGAACAAGAGGAGCAATGAGATAATGTCCATTTGCAAGTGAAACAAGCCATGTTAGAACAGAGTTCATCAAAGTGGGGGTCAATCATGATCATTGTGGGTGGAACATGTTAAAGATGAGGAGCTGCACCCAGTCACAGCCGTTTCAAAGTGGTATGTGATTGCCTTTTTTTCGTAAATATTTCTCCATTTTCTTACTATCTCTTCTCAATTTCTTTTATGTCTATGTTCATACCTTATTCTATGCTAGTGGTTTGTAGTGTTGTTGATTTCCTTCTGTTAATCAGTTTAGAAGAATTCCTAAATGAAATTGTGCTATCACCTCAGACCAATTCATTGGTCACTAATACAGAGGGTAGTCCCTAGAAGTACAACAAAAGTCACGGCCAGCTTCACACTTTATCCACTAAATCATGGATAAATATCCTTTATAAAAATTCACCATAGTGGTCACAACATATACCTACTGTACAGAGAATACTCATCAGAAGAGATGATCCCCCTATTTCCTACACAAGCTGCGGTATTTCTTTCTATTTCACCGTTTACAGCATCCTAGAGTCTAGTCAGTGCTTTTCACTGTTCTATGTTCGGATTTGGTGTTCCTCAATCAAATCTCATTTTTGGGCTCAAGCCATGGCGTCCTGATGGAAGGTTCCTGTTTGGTAGCTTCCTTGGGTATAAGACTACTAAGATATTCCCAGAGAATTTAACCACAGGTTATCACAGAATTCTAACTTCTGGAGCGAGTATCTCAAAGGTTTCCCTTTAAGACATCGTAATACAACAGGGGACACGCATGTCTGGTCGTGCCACATAGCTATCTCCACCCCGAACAGAGTTAACGCTTCGGTGTGTAAGGGCTGAGAATAGCTGGGAGCCGTTCCACAGCTAATCTCACTCGTGGCTACTACTGATACTCGAGACGTAAACAAACGGACGCCATTGCTCTAATGACGTCACGAGCGTCTTTATCCTTTGTTTAGTAGCTGCCCTACTGAGACGGATTTTCCCTTGTGTGAACTTTATCGTTTTGCATCTTCGCTATGTCGTTACCTTCAGCCTCGCCTTCTTCTGGAAAGTTGAGTACAAGGTTCCAGTATTGTTTAATTAAGCTCTGGCCGTAAAGTAAATATTATTTTGCGAAATAATTGATGTTTTGTGGCAGAGCTGTGCCTCTACCGGACCCGCCATTTTATGGCGTCGTTGTTGTTTTGCATGTCTTATTTAGTTAGCCACAACAACGCTTCCGGCTTTATATACTAATCGAATACATTAGTTTATTTAGTCTTCATAGCTAGGAACTTTTATTTCGTGTTTAGACGCTTTTTATCGGTCATCGATTGACCTCATACCAGTCGGCTACTATAGCCCCCAGGCCAGGAGCCTATATACAAGTGTTCATGCATGATTTATCAGTGATCCTAGACTAAGTTATGAAGATAGTGGCATTATTATTTTACAATACTTTTGACTAGTGATGCAAATGTTTTCGCCTTCAGGGACCATATAGGGGATAGGCTAGTCAGTGATTCTTACTAGCCTAACCTAACCTTAGGACCCCTATATGCTTCCTTCATCCCCTGCCTTGGCATTCCCTCTAATTAGCCTTGATCCCTTTTCTGAGTAAAGGGATTCATTGTCTAATAGAGTATTATATCGCCTCTCAGTCCTCCCTAAAGGAATGAACCCCCTTTAGGATTGCGTCTGAGAGTGAGGTTAGGCTAGCCTACCTCTATGGCTAGGATAGTCTGCGACTTTCCTGCGATAGCGATACGTCTTCTTCCTTGCCTAGTTCAGGACTTTTAGCCCTGATCTAGGTCGGGTTAGGAAGGTTTCTCTGTTCCATGCTGAAACTGTACTCTTGCACCGTTTTAGCCAATCAGCCTAATCTTAGGTTAGGGAGTGTCCTCCCTTCCCTTTGTGGCCGCTCTGGTACAGAAACCCTTCCTGGGAAGACCCCTCTCTTCTCCCTCCCCACCTATCTCTTGTATAGCCTAGCCTATGCTTAGGTTAGTTTATACTCATCTGTCCCCTGTCCTACAACTCCTCCTTAGGGTGGATGAGTAGGGCTACCCGAGCTTCCTTGTGCAGTCCGCTCTGGTACATATACCTTCATAGTGTCCTATAAGGTTAGTTCCTAGTGTAGCTCTGCATAAGGGAGTCTCCCCCCCCCCATCTTGGGTGTTCCCTAGTCCTCCCTTGGGCTACCTGCTCCCGGTCCCTAGTGACCCCTGCATATGGATGATAGAGCCTGTCTCTATCATGGGTACACCCCCTCAGGGAGGGGGAGGGATGTCTGGAACCCTGAAGGTACTTCCTGCATCCTTCCCCCCCTCCCCCTGTCTCTCTATCTATCTGGGTGCCGGTCTCTTGCCGCCTCTTATGCCGGCAATACCTGCCTCTTGGTGACTTCCCTACCCTTGCCGCCAGCCCCCCGTGTTCCGAGGGACTGCCGGCTGCCGCCGGCTACTACCGGCGGCTCTCCTACTCCTATCTAATCGTCCGCTTGCCGGTCGATCTCCGGAGTGCCGGCATATACTGCCGGCAACCCGATACTACCTGTACCATCCTTACCCCAGTCACCAATCCGGCATCCTCCGACTGCCGGAGCCGCCGCTCCCTGCCGGCGTGCCGCCGTTGTGCCGGCGGCCGCCATCCTGGTATCTAACTGACTTTTGAAAATTGTCTGTTCTAATGCCAGAATCTATGCTGGAGCGAGCTCCGGCGTGCCGGCGGCTTGCCGGATACCCCGGAGGCGTCAAGAATACTTGCACCCCCTCTCTGTAGCTATCATAAGACTAAGATAGCCCTACCTGGCAAATAGATAAGCTGCTTTGCTTCTAAGATCAGTACCTAGTACTGCTCTATTAGTGATCATGCTGTCTCTTTGCATTCTTCTATTTCCAGCATACTATGTGCATCTTAGCACGGCTGGTTGCCAGAAGCAGTTACCCGTAATGAGACCTTCTGGCTCTTATCTGGGAACCGAATGAATTCGATCCCAACCTTGTCCTTGGCTTTCCATGGAGTTCCAATATAATGGGAATCCTAGGAAACTATATCCAATGATCTCGGTCATTTGGATTATCCCAGGACCAAGCCTATGGTAACCAGCCGGGCGAGATGCATGGAGCGTGTTCTCCTTTACTGTTTCACTCTCTATGCATCACACCTTATATAAGTTAAAATTAATGATTAATATTAACTTAATTTAAGAGCCATTCCTATGACTCCCCCATACTCATTTTCTCTTTCTTCCACAGGAGGAGCAGATGAAGTGCGATTTCGCATACTGTGCCGTGAAACGCTCCCAGTTTTACGGACATACGGCGTGCAGGACTCACGCCCCTTGCTCAGACAAGAGAGGGGATTGGAAGTTCTGGAATCCACTGGATTGTACGGTCTGCCAGGCCTACCTAGTTGAGGCCTTCCATAACCCTCCCTCAGCGGAGGTTAGAGACATTGCTCGTGAGAAACTGCGCAAGTGGGTGCGTGGTTTTCAGAGGAATGCCACTGGACCGTACCTGGCCACCGAAGAACTGAGGTCCCTGCTGTTCCCTAAGGCCTCCCCTGATTCAGTGGTTCCAAAGGAAGCAATCCCCACTGTCCAAATTACGGTGGAACCTGATGTGGTCATGGCTCAGTCCATGCACGAGTGTCGCCTAGATTCCGAAGAGGATGAACAGATCTCTGACGTCTCGGAAGACACGGAGAAGACGCTTATGGCTCAAGGAGCCGAAGAGGACGAAGACAAGGTGGAATACACCGAGTCGGAGATTGAAGCTACTCCCTCGTCCATCCCTCCGCCTACTCCTACACCGACGGATGTGTCCATTCCGTCTACCTCCTCGACCCCGGATCCTTCTTCCTCTACACAAGAACTGATCCGACTGATTAGAGCTGTCATGGACGACAGACTGAAGGAGAACCAGGAGTCCATCAGGTCTATGATTGGATCCAGAGAACCGAAGAAGATCTCGGTTAAGGATCTCCCAGCTTGCTCTCATGCCAACCCGTGGAGGTATGCAGAGCATATGGTTATTGCGACCGGCAGGATCTTTGTTAGTGACAAAATCGGCACGGTCCCGTTGGAAGATGTGGAATTCTTCCCAAGCTTCGAGGCCTACCCGGACTGTTACGTCCGGCTTCGTTCTGAACCTGCCTCGAAGGAGGAGACCGAACCTAAGGAAGAGATAGTGTTCGATCTCGCAAAGGCCCAGGCTATGCTAGCCTCCGCATTTAAGAGCAGGGGCTTTACCTGCTCTAAGCTTCCTGCCTTGAGCAAGAAGCATCCTACTTATGTCGCTCCCGACACTGCGATTCTTCCATTTTGGAAAAGGCCTTGGCTGCATGCCTTAAGGCGGCGGAAGAAGGGAAACCCTGCCCTGCACTGGAGGAGTGCAGACCCTTCTCCATCGTAACGCCCCCTGACACTAGACAATGGAAAGATGTCCAACATACTTTCGTTGTGGGTAGGCTCGATCCTGACGTTGCCGGACGTCAGTTTAATGAAGACCTCCCTAAGCTCAATGATCACCTCCTTCGCCGGGAACAAGACACGAAGGAGAGGCTTGCAGCGTCTCTTTCTCATCAAGTCCAACTTGAAGTTATGGCCTGTGACACAGCAGTACCCGATCACTACATGGTACTGGCCAAATCCCACTTACTGACGGTAATGAAGGACTTGTACCATTTCATAAAGGCTCGTAGAGCCTGTCGTGAATTCGTGTTTGTCGGTGCCACCGTGAAACACGAACCCCGGAGGCTGATTTCCTCCAACATCTGGGGAAAGCACCTGTTTCCTTCGGACCTTGTCAAGGAAATAACGGACAGAGCCGCCACGGAGAATAGGAACCTTCTCCACAAGTGGGGCATGTCCAGGAAAAGGAAAACCTCTCAGGACGATGGACCTCAGCCTAAGAGGAAACCTCAGAAACCGAAACCCCAGCAACGTCAACAAAGACGTCAGTTTCCGGGACCCGCTACCTCCCAAGTGGTTGCCCAACCACAACAGACCTTTCAATTGGTCCCCCAACCGGTGTTGTCACAGTCACCGGTCTTCACCCCTGCCTTTGAACAGCCATCCACTACCTTTCATGCCAGAGGTAGAGGCTCGTCCAGGGGTGCAAGCAGAGACGCCTCTCGTCGTCCCTCCAGAGGTAGAGGAGGAAAGGGAGCTAGCGGCCGAGGCAACAAGTCCTCGGGACACCAGAAGCAATGAAGTGCTTCCGGTGGGAGGAAGACTCCGCCAATTCCAGGATCGTTGGACCTTCGATCCTTGGGCACACAGCATCATCAAGAACGGTCTAGGCTGGAGTTGGGTGCAACCACCCCCAATCTTCCAGCGGTTCTTCCAACAATCGACCCCCATTCTGGAAGAATATGTTCTAGACCTCTTGAACAAGAAGGTGATAAGGAAGGTAAAGTCCACCAGGTTCCAAGGGAGACTGTTTTGCGTTCCCAAGAAGGACTCAGACAAGCTCAGAGTCATTCTGGACTTATCCCCCCTCAACAAGTTCATAGAGAACAACAAATTCAAGATGCTGACGCTTCAACAAATAAGGACCCTTCTGCCTCAAGGTTCCTACACGGTCTCTATAGACCTGGCGGATGCCTATTGGCACATTCCAATGAACCATCACGCTTCCTCCTACCTAGGATTTCGACTCCAAAGGAAAAGCTACGCCTTCCGGGCCATGCCATTCGGCCTCAATGTGGCCCCTCGGATCTTCACAAAGCTGGCGGATGCCATAGTACAACAGCTCCGCCTAAGAAACGTCCAGGTGATGGCCTACCTCGACGACTGGCTAGTCTGGGCTCCATCGCCCGAAGAGTGTACAAAGTCTTGCGACGAAGTTACCCAGTACCTAGAACACCTGGGATTCAAGATCAACGAGAAGAAATCTCGCCTCTCTCCAGCTCAGAAGTTTCAGTGGCTGGGAATCCACTGGAATCTTCAGTCACACCGCCTTTCCATCCCCCAGAAGAAAAGGAAGGAAATAGCAGGGTCTGTCAAGCGACTACTGAAATCCAAACGCATTTCAAGACGACAGCAGGAACGAGTTCTAGGCTCTCTACAATTCGCCTCAGTGACAAACCCAGTGCTTCGTGCACAGCTAAAGGATGCCGCGGGAGTCTGGAGACGATCGGCATCCATCGCTCGAAGAGACCTCAAGAGACGGCTTCCAAACAGACTTCGACGCCTCCTAAAGCCGTGGTCGGAAGCAATGGCCCTGAAAAGGTCCATTCCTCTCCAACACCCTCCTCCATCACTCAACATCCACACGGATGCCTCACTGGAGGGCTGGGGAGGTCACTCCCACCTGAAACAAGCTCAAGGGACCTGGTCTCCACTATTCAAGACGTTCCACATAAACATCTTGGAGGCCATGGCGGTCCTTCTTACTCTGAAGAAGCTATCCCCGCCGCCCTCGATCCACATCCGTCTAACCCTAGACAACTCGGTGGTAGTTCGTTGTCTCAATCGCCAGGGCTCAAGATCGCCCCAGATAAATCAGGTGCTTCTCCCAATCTTCCGTCTGGCGGAGAAGAAGAAGTGGCACCTGTCTGCAGTTCACCTACAAGGATTCCGCAACGTGACAGCGGATGCTCTATCTCGGACAAACCCGATAGAGTCGGAATGGTCTCTAGACGCAAGATCATTCTCCTTCATCTCTCATCAAGTCCCAGAACTTCAGATAGATCTCTTTGCAACGAGCGACAACAATCAACTTCCTCTGTACGTAGCCCCGTACGAGGACCCCAAAGCAGAAGCGGTGGACGCCATGTCACTGGACTGGAACAGATGGTCGAAGATATACCTGTTCCCTCCCACCAACCTTCTGTTGAAAGTCCTCTCCAAACTGAGAACCTTCAAAGGGACAGCGGCCCTAGTGGCTCCCAAGTGGCCCCGGAGCAACTGGTACCCCCTGGTCCTGGAGCTGCAGCCCAAGCTGATCCCTCTCCCGGGCCCAGTTCTCTCTCAACAAGTACAGAAGTCGACTGTCTTCGCTTCATCATCGAAAATCAAGGACCTTCATCTCATGATTTTCTCTCCCTTGCCGCAAAGAAGAGGTTTGGGATCTCGAAGAAAAGTCTAGACTTCCTAGAGGAATACAAGACCGAATCCACGAGACGGCAATATGAATCATCCTGGAGGAAATGGGTCTCCTTTGTTAAAGCAAAAAATCCTAAAGAAATCACCATTGATTTCTGTATGTCCTTCTTCATTCACCTTCATGGACAAGGATTAGCAGCCAATACGATTTCAACCTGCAAATCGGCTTTGACTAGACCAATTCTATATGCTTTCCAAATTGATCTGTCCAACGACATCTTTAACAAACTGCCGAAAGCATGTGCTCGCCTACGCCCAGCACCCCCTCCGAAACCGATCTCCTGGTCACTAGACAAGGTGCTCCATTTCGCCTCCAACTTGGACAACGATTCATGCCCCCTCAAGGATCTGACTCAGAAAGTTATATTTTTATTTGCTCTCGCCTCGGGAGCTCGAGTCAGCGAAATAGTGGCATTATCAAGAGAAGAGGGACACATCCTGTTTGCTGATTCAGGAGAAGTGACCCTCTCCCCTGATCCGACGTTTCTCGCCAAAAATGAATTACCCACCAAAAGATGGGGCCCTTGGAGAATATGCCCCCTGAAGGAGGATGTCTCTCTATGTCCAGTAGAGAGCCTCAAGGTCTATCTTCGCAGAACTTCAAACTTTGGTGGAGGCCAACTCTTCAAAGGAGAAACATCGGGCAGCGACCTGTCACTGAAACAATTAAGAGCGAAAATCACCTACTTCATTCGCAGAGCGGATCCGAACAGTACACCCGCTGGTCATGATCCTAGAAAAGTGGCATCTTCTCTGAACTTCTTTCAGAGCATGGACTTTGAGAGCCTTAAAAACTTTACGGGCTGGAAGTCCTCGCGAGTTTTCTTTAAACATTATGCGAAACAAGTGCACGAAATCAAACATTTTGTGGTAGCCGCAGGTAGTGTTATGAAACCTGCACCTAACTCTGCGTAGAACAGTGAGTTATTTGGGACTCTAACTCTTCGGGTGCCTATGTTGACCCTCGAGTGATTCATAGTGATGTCTAAAAACACTTAGTGCTTTTATAACTGTTCTTATCCCAGGTGAAATGTCATAGTGTTACACAAGTGCCGCATGCCTTGAGCATGATGTGTTATTTAAAGACTTGCGTTCCTCGAGAACGAGTACCTACTAATCCTGAAATTCCCTTTCAGATTCAAGAGCAAGCCTTTATTTCTATGTACATTATTATTACTGTAAATGAACTTTACTTTTGCTGTAAATTATTTAATTTCTGCATTGTGAAATAAAATTTCTATTTTATTACTTATGCGTCTCTTTCAGCTCCTACTTACTATGAAATACATACTGTCATAGTTTTATTTATTCCTCCTTTCTTATGGTCATGAAGAATTTAAGATGTCTATCCTTAAATTATATTCACCTTGTCTCAGTAAGGTTCCTACCCGAATACTTACTTCTGATAATCAGGAGATGAATCCTACACACAGTGCCCAACCACCACTGACCTACTCAGAATGTTCCTATACAAATATCAAACATTCTGCTTCATCTCTAAGCTCTTAAAAAGCTCTTCTGTCAAGATGAATAGTCCTTCAATACCACTTTGACGTCGGCATAGCCCATGGGAACTTCCTACCAATGGGGGGCAGGATACTTCGTTCCTATGGTTCTTATCTAAGATTACTTTGCTATTTTGTCAATGCCTAGGCACTTAACTCTGGGGGAAAAATCTACCACGATACATTGATTCTCTGGTACTCTTCCATCAGGACGCCATGGCTTGAGCCCAAAAAACGGATTTTGAGCGAAGCGAAAAATCTATTTTTGGGTGAGATAGCCATGGCGTCCTGATGGACCCTCCCTACTACTTCGTCAGTTTGTTCCCACCCTACACAATTGTATCATGGTGATGGGCAGCAACTGGCGCCAGGATAAAGACGCTCGTGACGTCATTAGAGCAATGGCGTCCGTTTGTTTACGTCTCGAGTATCAGTAGTAGCCACGAGTGAGATTAGCTGTGGAACGGCTCCCAGCTATTCTCAGCCCTTACACACCGAAGCGTTAACTCTGTTCGGGGTGGAGATAGCTATGTGGCACGACCAGACATGCGTGTCCCCTGTTGTATTACGATGTCTTAAAGGGAAACCTTTGAGATACTCGCTCCAGAAGTTAGAATTCTGTGATAACCTGTGGTTAAATTCTCTGGGAATATCTTAGTAGTCTTATACCCAAGGAAGCTACCAAACAGGAACCTTCCATCAGGACGCCATGGCTATCTCACCCAAAAATAGATTTTTCGCTTCGCTCAAAATCCGTTTTTTGCACAATGTGGCTTGAAGAAGAAACCTCTCTCCTGTTTTCAAACACTGATTTGTAAATAATGCTGGAAAAAGAAATTCAATAGACAGCAAGTTTTTTTTTCTAAAAAAACTAAGATGAGAGTCAGCAGCTGAAGACCAGAAAGGAGAACAATACTCAAAGCAAGGTGGAATAAAAGAATTTAAAAATTTCTTCGGAATAGATTGATCCCCAAAGAAAATCTTAAAAGACTCTCTCAATAAGCCAATTTTTTGTGCAATTGAAGAAGAAACAGACTGAATGCGTCTCTCAAAAGTAAATTTGCAATCAAGATTCACACTTAAAATCTTAAAGAAGCTGTATATAGTTAAAGAAAAATCATTAATGCAGAGATCTGGATGTTTGAGGAGCCACTGTTTACAATCATACTTCAAGTTTTGTTAGGATTCAACTTCATGCCTCATAATTTGCATCTTACACTAATTTTAGCTAGATCTGTATTAAGGGTCTCATGATTAACACTGTAAACATCACTAAAATCAAGGCTAGTCGTACAAACTTCCTGACCACAATCGAGGGATTTCTGCACAACATTGGAAATTGTAAGAAGGGCATCACATGCTCTAAAGCATTCGCAAAAGCCAGATCGCAAACTAGGGTACAGGTGATTACCTTCAGCATATCTATTTTGACGTTTTGGCAAGAAGTTCAAAAACTTTAGATGATATGGAAGTAATGGAAATATTGTAGTAATCTGCAGATCTAGAACTGCCACAAACATATTTATCTAATGAAATAACATTACTAATTCTCCAAGTGCAAAAAGAAGCTCATCTTGCTAACTTGCTGAAAATGGCAGAAAACTTAGGAGCTAAGAAATCATATTTTTTATTAGAAAAAAAAAAAAAAAACATTTGGACCTACACCTTCATAGCATCAAGGTCCATCAAGTGTGTTTTAATTTCATGGAACTGAAAAGCTAAACTAGTCAGTTTAGCCTCAGGAAAACAAGAATGAGGAAGAGTTTTTCATTACTCTGCTTACTGTCAAACACATCAGCCGAAAGGAAAAGACACTTGTATAAGCCTGGACAACTGTCTCGTATGACTTCTAACGTGTTCTTTTTCATCATCTTCACTTCTGTCTATGGGGAAATGGCATTCAGTGAACTCGGATGGTATAAGTTGAAGGTTATTGGTGTTTGAGTCAATGAACGGAAGGTTATATCTATTCCAAAGGACTCTTACTGCCCAGTCTTCAGCTATGTAGTACTGACACCTTGCCCAACAACGTGACAGGCATCCCCACAATCATGCCAGCTGTAGGAAGAGACTACAGATCTTAACGTTCCTTTCCCCCTTCCTACCTGTTCCCATCCTGGACTAACCAGGATGGGACCAACAGGATGGAGCATTGTCCACGCTTAAAGTAAAAGGGACTCTTCTGCACGTGCACAATCGGGGCGATTGTGCACGTGCAGAGAGTCCAGCTGATGATGTTCTTCCTTCCCCTGCTTGCTTGAAGGATGATCTCAAAGGTCGTCCAAAATTCTACGATACCTTTGCTAGGCTGTCGTTATACCAACTCATGTTCCAGACAGTTGGAAATTAGTACAGCACTATCCCTCTAACTCGAACATGAAAAGAGATTGGCAAAGCCTCACGAGTCTTTGGATGAGGAGTCCTAGCCGGTGGCTTCATCTTTTTTATTGGCACAGATGGTGTCGCTTCCAATGGCTTAGCAGCAAAGGATGAGGCTAAAGATACAGGACTGAGAGGAAAAAGAGGGCGGGTACATTTCTACCCCTTTTCTAGAGTCGGAGTCGAGGATTTCCTGGTTGGTTGCGACAAAACCACAGGAGTTAAGAATCAGGGATCTTCTACAGCAGGTGAGAACTATTCTGCAGGTGGATTAGCAGAAGAGGGCCCAGCAGCATAAGTCCTGGAGGTTCTAGTGCCTACCAAAACATTCAGCAGTTTCTCATCAGACGGATCGCCATCGATGCTCAAGGAAGGCCACACCATCCTCAGGTCCAAGTCCCTACGAACATCATTGTCAGTTGTCATAAAGTTAGGTGAACTTCGAGGAGGTAATGGTGCCACTCCAACCTCTTCTGAAGCCTGACCCGAGGGCAAATCAGTCTTCTCCCTCCTTCGTTTTTCCTCTGGAAGACTCGGCTCTAGAGGAAGCCAGTAGTCCAAGTACTGGAGGGAAAGGAGCTTAAGAGCTTCTTCAGCAACAGCTCAAGCATAGTCACCTCTGAAGACAAGGAGACTTAAACATCTTCCTCTTCCTACCACACTCAGACCACTGCAAAGGAGGCCCCAACCTACACTTCACACAGGGGGATGACTATGAGTAGTCATGTTCCCTGCACCCAGGACACAAGTGATGGGGATCCACAGCAGTACAGCTCATAAACCTGCAGTAATTGTGGCAAAGCTTACGAGAACAGAACTGCATGTCCACCACACACATACATCAAGTACACTTCTGAAAAGAAAAAGTAGAAAACAATTAAAGTAGTTAATGTTAAAGTTGGAGAGTGTCAATGAACAAAGATTTGTATTCGTGTAGGAACTAATGTCCACCGTGTATGGAATGTTGCCCCAACTTTCTCATACTTTACTCTTGAGAATGCAGAGTCTACCTCTTTGTGCATTATCTGGTGTTATGCTAGTAGTTTACTAGGCATTGATGAAACACTAAATAAAATAACATTCATTGTGTCTGGCAGGGGATTTTCTTTATCACCTAATTTGCTAAACATCAGCAGTATCATTTCTGGTTACCTCACGCTATGAAGAAGGCTGAATTTAGGAACAGTTGTAATCAGTAAATGCTTGGCTGTGTGTTCTTCAGACAATTATTCAGGCATTTTTTAAAAGTTTAATTTTAAGACAGTAATCTTTACAACAGAGATAAATGACAACCCTCTCAAAAGAACAGTAAAATTGTTGAAATAAAGATGTGTACCTGGATGTGTTTTGAGGCAAACATTTCCATTCATATATAACTGGAAACCAACACTAACAATTCTCTCATTATAATAGTTTTATTTTTAGAAACAGGTTGGTAATTGAAAATGAAACTAGAGATATTTAAAGCTTATTATGTTTAATGCATACTTGCAGTAGAAAACATGAAATATTCCTTGAGCGATCAATACAAAAATAACAAACTCCATCAGCAGCTGGTGATTATCAACAACAAATAACTCAATTGTCAGAAATTTAAGAGAAAAAAATACTGTGTACAGATATAAAAAGTGTAACAGTGCCTGAAATTTTAAGGGAAAAAAATATTACTTTCTTTTCCACTACTTAACAATGTTTAAAATTCACCATCCATGACATCAGAAAGTTCAATACTGAATTGTAATGAGCATAAAAACACCATAAATTTGTGGAATATTGTATATTTCACAAAAACTTCACATACAGTATTTGATAAAGTGGAGAACGTGGAGTAGATGTGATATCCAGTAACTGGTTGTGAAATATGCTTTGTTCTCCAAATTTGTGGTTTCTTTATCTCCATTGTCCAACTGATCTAGCTCATGCATTTTCGATTCCCAAAGAGAAGAAGCTCACTTCTCTGCCAACACTAAACTATCAGAGGAAGTCTACACACCACGAATACAACATCCTTTCTACCCGTTTGCAAGTATGGTTCCAAACCAGTTATCACGTAAGGAAAAATATACCAGCAGACAAAACCTTCCCTTACCATTATCGTATTTACAAACTTTCAGGTAACTAATATAACATCAATATGGTCTTTATCATAAAAAGGGGCTTTTTCCTCTTTGTACTCTTGCACTCTTCATTTGTGAAAAAAGAGTATCTTCACTTGTGAAAGAGAGGGTGTTTAGAATAGAATTGAAAGGTAAGTATTGGCCTATCTCACAAAACAAATATACAGTACAAGTATACATGTAGTGCCCTATAGCTGTAACTTTGTAAGGAAGACTAAATTACTGTACATCTCCACATAAAAATATACAAGTCATCCTTCACATCGATAGACAGGTATGGCACAGTAACGTAAGCACATTACAATTCCCATGCAAACATTCATTCAACACAACTTACATTAACCAAAACTTTGACAGATTACCAGAGAAATTTTTGTCCACCTAAAAATCTCTAAAATGAATAAAATTCCCAACCTGACCCCTGACTGGTTGCTATGTACAAATTTACATAAATTTCAACATATCTAACATAAATTGCAAAATAATAACAAAAATTACATCAGCATGGATCTAATAAAACTATTTGATTATAATTACATTTGATAATAACTATGTGCAGAAACTGAGTATCAGTATATCAAATAGTTTACGAGGAATCTTTAAGAAGAATAGTTTACCACGATTGACATTCAACCTAATTATTAGGCAAATTCTAATATACATTTCGTCCTAACCCTTCTCACTTTGTCAGAACTTCTTAACAGTAACAGCTTATATTGTAAAATGCCATTTGGCTAATCACAGAGAAAAAGGTACAGGTACAATTATTACGCCCTTAAAATCACTAGGATACCGGTGGGGGGGTATAGGAATGGGGGCCATCGCCCATGTCTCTATGAAAACGAGGGTCGTTAGATGGCATGGGGCCTCCCCAGTTTGAGCCCCCTGGAGGGAACTTCCCACCCCCCATCATATCACCCTGGTCTTCTGGATAATACCCACTGTTTGGTCCCATTTGACCCATCATATAAGGCGGCATTCCAGGTCCGACATTAGCTGGAGGTGGAGGAACATTACTGGAAAATGGCACTGGCGCTGGGCCTAGCAACCCAGGTCTACCCCTGGGGTCAACTCTGGTTAATGGTGGACCACCCATTGGGCCATGGCCAGGGCCTGGGCCTGGGCCAGGACCTGGACCGGGTCCAGGGCCTGGTCCCATATTCTGAAATGGCATTCCTCCATCCATCATGCCCATGTTATTACCACCACCTCCGTACATGCCACTCATCCGTGGGTCTTGATTACGCATGTCGTTCATTTGGTCTGCTCTCGGGTCCCGGGACTCGGTCCTGGGATCACCCCTGCTCCCGACGCGAGGATCAATGCGGACGTTCGTTCTGGGATCGACCCGAGGCTCCGGACGGGCCTCTGCCCGAGGATCTACTCTCGGTTCGCTTCTCGGATCTCGAGACGAAGCGACCCTCGGATCTCTTGAATCTGCTTCATTCCTAGAGCTCTGTATGCCAGGGGGGCTGAAGGGTGCTTCCATTTCATATCTGGATGGCGTTTTGGGGCTTTTGCCCGCGGAATCCTCGGTGGAATTTCTTCGCAACATTCGGCGCAGTCTTGGGTCATCCATTAGCCTCGGGTCATCTCGATTAATTTTAAGATGCGAGAAGTCAGGTTTAGGAATGGTTACTTTTATGAGGTGATAATACATGGGAGAGTGAGATGACAGCGATGCAACAATTTCTTTGGCCGGGGTATGAACTGGTACTTTGAAAGGTAAGGGCGAGGTATTCTCTTCACTGTCACCTAAGCCTTTCAATACATTGAGCTGCCTTAAATCCACATCATATATCGACGATTCATTGGACATACGCATGTCAGTATCACACCGTGAGCTTTTACTGCCCAAATCATCTTTACGACCTTCCGCCCTCGGCAGCACTCTCAAGTCAGTATCGGACATCCTTTGCCGGTGGTCCTGATCAGATTCTATGCTCTTAGGCGAAAGAAACCCACCGTGAGAGTCCCGAGAATCACTAGGACGGTCCAAAGATCCCTGCGAATCCCAAGAATCTCGCCCCCAAGAATTTGAGGGATACATGGCATCGGACCTCTGATTAGAAACATTGTCCCTGAGGTTCCTTGTATCCCGTTGATATCGAGAGTTATCGCCACTATCTCTGGGTGTATCTTGACCTGCATCCCTGCTATCCCGTGAGAGGTCCCTCGGATCTCTCCGGGAGGGTGGTCCCCTCTGGTTTCGGTTAGTATCTTCCTTATTATTTCTGTAAAAGAAGAAACATTGGATGAAAGGCTATGGCCTAAATAGGAGGGTTTCAGTTAGTATCTTCCTTATTATTTCTGAAAAACAAACATTGGATGAAAGGCTATGACCTAAATAAGAGCTGAAAGTACTGTAACTACTTTTTCCTTTGGTTTCTTATTCACACAAAATTAATAGATAAATCAGCTTGTTCAAAAAGAAATATTTCTAAAATTATTAGGTAGTCTTCCCAGACCACTGGATATGCATTTTTCACTCATAGAGGGATGGGCAATTAACTCTAAAAAAAAAATGACTGATATCTATACATGCTCTCTCGAAATGTAACCGAATTCAAATTGGGATATCATCCACAAGGCAATACTAAGACCCTACGCAGGATGGAGATACATTCCAAGATTGAGTTCCTAAGTTGAAAAGTTTTCAAGTCAAACATAATTAACATAGACATCCAACTCATGACCCCCTACTACTTCCCTACTCTCTACTGTTTTCAGTCACCTGACCTTGCTAATCCTATGTATCAAGTATTGCTACAGTTATTTATACACAACAAAATTCTTTTAAAATAACCTAATTAATTTGAATTGTTTTTCGCTCGTTAAAAATATCGATTTATTGCAAATAAAGCCGCTTATTTTTTAAAGTTCCCAAGTTTAAGTCCTCAACTAGGACTTCTACTTATGAATACAATACTTTACTAGAAAGAGAAAGTGTAAAGATTTGTCACATTTATATTCATATGTGTATCAATCAAGGGCATCCTCAAGTAGGTAAAGGTGATGGAGGTAAGGAAATCAAACACAGCAGAGGGAACAAATAAATTATAGATCATTAGAAACGAACTCATTATTATGATTATTTATGATTATCATTATTGTTATTATTATTATTATTATTATTATTATTATCATTATTATTATAAACAAACCTTCAACCACAATGCAAATAGAAACAGAAGTAAAGAAAAAACTATAAAAAAGGATAAAAAAAAGTTAAACAACACTTTAAAGTTAACAGATAAATATGGAACAAGATTCATATCATCACGCTCAACAACAACAAAATATTAGCAAGAAGTTTGAACTTCTGAAACTCGACACATTTAAGCATTCCATTAAGAAACTCGTTCATCACTGTGCTCCCAGACAGAATAAAACTTCTAAAATACTATATAGTATTAACATTTGTATATGAAAAGGCATGATTGCTAGAATAATCAGCAAGCCTATAGTCAATTCTTTTTAGTGAGGCAGATTTGCACCGACTCGCAAGGGTACCCTTTTAGCTCGGAAAAGTTTCCTGATCGCTGATTGGTTGGGCAAGAAAATTCTAACCAATCAGATAGCAAGAAACTTTTCTGAGCTAAAAGGGCACTGCTGCGAGTCAATGCAAATGCATCTCATTAAAAAAAATTGAGTATAGTGCTATGTATAGTCTGAGTAGATCTAAATACTGTACAAAGGATGGTCAGTATAAAAAGCTGTATATAGCATATACAAGCTAACTGAATGATGAAGCCAGCGATTAATATTCAGATCAAGGATAAGGAATTCAATAGACTTAAGATTTTTTACAGCTATTCAAGATGAGAGTTAGCTTCTGAAGACCAAACTGCAGATAAATGCTCATGGCAGAATAAAGGAATTGAATACCTTTTCACATGATGGACAGGTCCGCAAACATTTTGAAAGGTTTTCTCAAACATTTTTTGTGCAACTGAGGAGACAGACAGACTAGATATACTTTTAAAAAAATAAAATGCAATCAAATTCTAAATGAGACGCACATTCAAAATATCTAAAAGTGCAATATGTAATGAAAGAAACATTGTCAATGAAGCAATCTATGTGGAAAAGGATCCAATATCACTGACTCAGTAATAAACCTTCTTTGATTTTACGGATGCAATCAAATTCTAAATGAGATGCACACATTCAAAATATCTAAAAGAGCAATATTTAATGAATAAAAACATTGTCTGAAACAATCTATGTGGAAAAGGATCCAATATCATTGACTTGGTAATACTGCAAACCTCCTTTGATTTTATGGATGCAATCAAATTCTAAATGAGACGCACACATTCAAAATATCTAAAAGAGCAATATGTAATGAAAGAAACATTGTCAATGAAGCAATCTATGTGGAAAAGGATCCAACATCATTGACTCAGTAACAAACCTCCTTTGATTTTTTGGAGGTTTAACACCATCTGCATAATTTGCAAACCCCATTAAATTTAAATTTAACTAAATCTCTAAAAAGAGATTCAGCAACCTCTGAGACTGATACAAAAAAGAGCAGCATCATCAACAACAAAAAAAATTTTGAAAGT
Organism: Palaemon carinicauda; assembly: GCF_036898095.1. Lineage (NCBI taxonomy): Eukaryota > Metazoa > Arthropoda > Malacostraca > Decapoda > Palaemonidae > Palaemon > Palaemon carinicauda. Next base: position 60,849,629 of record NC_090752.1, on the reverse strand, counting down.
AATTTGTACTTTTTTTTCTAGCTATAAAAACCTGGGCTCTTGAAATCATTAATGTTTGACCTTTGGCTCAGGACTAAGACAGCTGGTCAAGGATGTTCAACTTTAGAGGAATTTGGTTTGTATAGCTATGAACATTACAAATTACTTTACGAATTTATTTTTTCCCAAGTGTAAACAAACCTTTCATCTTTTAAAATAGGGATAGTCATTTATTGGTTTGTAGGAAGTGCCTCTAGAATCAAATTGATTGGTTGTTTTTTTCCCTGGAACATGCCAGTCACCTCCCATACAAGAGCGAGGGGGATGATCCCAACAACCTGCTATCTTCCCATGAGGAGACAAAGTCGGGAAATTAATTTCTGGAGCGTGATGGCCAATGGATGGGTATTTATTCAACCATCATCCTGATTGTAAAGAGAGGATGTGAGAGAACAACTTACAGATCCAGTCTAATCAAAATAGGGTTTAGAAATATAGTTTACCAAGATCACTGTCAGATCCAGCAAATGATACAAATGCTTTATCACCAAGAATTGGCCTACATGGCTGAGGACTATGAAGCGTGAAGTAGGAGATGATGAATGGAGAAGTATTGATTTAAAAGCTCAAGATAGAGACGACTGGCGAAATCTGACTGAGACCCTTTGCCTCCATAGGCATAGATGATGATGATGAAGGGGTGTATACCCCGAAGCTTCCCCAAATGGAAACCTCAATGAGGAGCACAATTTACTAAATAGTCTCTCTAAAAATAATGTTGGAGAAGAATTAGCCTTCCCACTCCTCAAAGAATGTGCCCGCTTAACAGGAGGCTATGATCTACACTGGGTAAATGAGGATAATTGCAAACAATCATGCCCCTTAGGTACAAACAGATGGCATCTATTATAGGTTTAGCCATAAACCAAAGCATTATCTAGCCTACACTCACATTCCTGCTTAATATGACAAATTTGGAAGTACATTTTTCCTAACAATACAAACCCGTAACTATTCTATAGGGATTATCTTCCAGGTTTGCTAAAAGATAATCCCTATTAAACAGCAAAAGGTTTTAGTGTCAGAACAATTCATAATTAGCAAGAAGCCAATATAACTCATTCACACTAAAAGTAGGGGAAAAGGATACAGCAGTCTTGAATAGGGCACATCAGTACGATCGTACTCGTAGCTGAGAACAAATTTTAATTCTTTGACGGAAGGCAGGCAGGGCTACTCGGCAACGCTCACCCCCTGTCAGTAACTGCTTCATTAACGATTTCAATGGCTCTTTTAACTACGCTGAATACACTCCCTAATCAAAAGGACCAAAGGTTTGTATACATGTAGGAACAACAAAAACTTGTTTTCAAGGCTATGCAACATCTGTGCATATACTGTTATATAAAAAATAAAGGGCCACAAACCCTAACCTTGGGAACACCAGAGATTACATTCTTATAGTCACTATGGTCAAAACCAATCATAACAACTTAATGACCCCAATCTAAGGATTTCAGGAAAACATTGCATATTGTAAGAGTATCACAAGCACCAAGGCCCTTGTGAAAGCCAAACTGGATTTGATTTATGAATCTGGGTGCAACCAGGGGGGAAAACAAAAGCAGCTGGACAATGAAGTCAAAGTTAAAAGAGGTTGCACAGAAAATTAATAAAAGGAAGTGTGATCAGAGGTAAATGGATAAAAGCATGTGCAGCTAGGGGCTGAAAGAAGGCTTCAAAGACCCTTGAGTAATGCTGACAGCGCACTGCGTGAGGTGTACAGACAGCACTACCCAGCCAAGAAAATGAATCATGAAAAAAATACTAAAACCCAATGCTCCTCAGATGGCAAATAAAAACCTTTGCTACCATGTACATTTTGGAGTTGGTTACGTATTTTAATAAATGTAATGCAGTTGTACTATATTTTTGCTCCTTCCCAGTTGTGCTTGCCTAACAATACCAGTACAATAGCTACATAATATTTAAAGAATTAAAGAATTACCAGTCTTTTTGCCTATGACTAACATCATGGACTAAATGACTTCAGATCAGTTTGGCAGTAAGGCTTCAAAGTCAATGGTTACTTATCATTATTATTTGTTCAATTCCTCCATCATCAGAATTTACTCACAAGAGATGCAAATGTATCTTCGCAGAGCATCAACAGTTCTTTTAAGAGCAAAATTGTAAACGGCTAGATATTTGGTATTCAGATATTCTAACAGGTCTGAAAAGTCTCATTCATATTTGAAGGAATTTGCATCAGTTCAACTTCTAATTAGTTTTTAATTAAACAATGATTCACTCACTGCTTACAAATGTCAAACTAAAACATTTATAATACCTTAATTACACACACTCAAAAAAAATAATGTTTATGTATACAGAGGTTTGGGTAATTGATTTAAAAAGAAAAACAAACCATCAAAATAAATACTCACTTTGCTGTCGACTGATTCTTAACAGCTGACAGGACAAATGCTAAATCCGTTATCTTGATGTTGTCGAGGTTTATATTAGGAAACGGATTCTTTGTTTGAGATTGCGTCATCGGAGGAGTGTCGCCTCCGTCCCCTCTTTTTCCGGGAGGGGTAAATCTCCCTCCCCCCATAGGGGGCGTCCTGGAACCTGGTGGAGTTCTGCTCGGCGACATGATGGTGTTGTGGCTTGGATTCTGAAAGGACAAAACTTGGAATTCATATACATGACAGAGATAAATAAATAAAGATCAACTACCTGAAAGCTAAAAGAAAAATTAAGTCAGAATAGTTGTCACAATCGCATGTTAGTCCTAACAGAAGGTACCACTATATATTCATGACCAAAAAAGTTGAAAGGAAATTGGGGGTAAAAAACTCCAAAGGAAACAGAAGGCCCAACACTTATTAAAGGATAGATAAAGAAATAAAGGAATAATGATGTAAGAAACAAATGCATTAACCAGAAAAATGTCATAAGGCCTCCTCAAACGAGACCAACAAAATTTTTATTTCTGGGTGAAATGGTTTCAGCATTCTATTGACTAAAGATTTTCCCATAAAAATCCAGTTTTCTCATAACAAAACAAGAAAACACTCAAATATCTATTATAGGTAATGAGTTTAAATGTTAGCTGTAATTCATTCATTTCATCTTAACTATAAAAACATGATACAGTATTTCTTTAAATCAATTTGAAGACAAAATAATTTTCTAATGCATTCCTATTTTTCCTAATTATGCAAACCAGATACCCTTAATAGAAGTATGATTTCACGAAAGCTGGAATGGAGGTTTACACTTTGAACAAGGTAGTAGTAGTAGTAGTACAGTAGTAGCTGGTGGGTATGCCCTGCCTACCCATCAGGTAGCATGACATTCACTTGTGGGGTGGTTGAAGTGGGCAGTATAACTTGAAGGTCACAGGTTTGTATAGTTAGGAAAAACACAAAGTGATTGAAAAATTTGTGATTAAAAATTTTGTTCCTACACGAATATAAACCTTTGACTTTTAATAGTTCAACAGTACAAACTTGCAGCAAATGTTTATATGCTGAACAGGCTGAAATAAGTCTTTTTAAAGTTTATAGATGAAATATCTATTTTAATGTTATTAATGTTTTTAAAATATTCTATTTTAATTTTTCATTACTTTTTATAGTTTATTTCCTTATTTCCTTTCCTCACGGGGTTATTTTTCCCTGTTGGAGCCCTTGGGCTTATAGCATCCTGCTTTTCCAACTAGGGTTGTAGCTTAGCTAGTAATAATGATAATAATAATAATAAAACTTATCCTAAGGGAGGGAGGAAGTCCCTAAATCCAATCGGGCTGATTTATTGACCCACAACACGTCAACACACTTTGGTCTTGTAGAAGAACGAAAGTGATGACACCGGTCAACTCCTAACAACCTGAACATGGAAATATCGCAGGTGTTACAGATGTTATGCTAGGACCCTACCAGGATTCTGGTAGGCTGTCTTGCAGGAACCTACAACCATAAGGATAATGTGTTACTCGGTCATGAGGCTTGCCTACATCTGGCATCCAATTCGGAACATAGCAATGGCTACTGTACTTCACCCCAACGCGGAAAAGGAAGAGGTGAACGGCATAACACTTTATCTCTCCTTCTAGATTTACGTCCCAAGCATTTACTTAGATGAGAGGCTACTTGTCCCATGAGGGAACTACGTACACAACACAGCTTGTTGAGTAACTACCGCAGGACCAAAGATAAGGTTATCCAGTGACCTGTATGTGAACTGTAGCAAAGGTTGTTTGTCGTACCAGACTCCAAGACAGTGAAAAACCATGGTACAAAGGCTATGGCACTATCAGAGACAAGAGAACAATGGTTTGATTTTGGAGTGTCCTCCTCCTAGAAGACCAGCTTACCATAGCTAAAGAGTCTCTTCTACCCTTACAAAGAGGAAACTAGCCACTGAACAATTACATGGCAGTAATTAATCCCTTGAGCGAGGAAGAATTTTTGGTAATCTCAGTGTTGTCATGTGTATGAGGACAGAGGAAAATATGTAAAGAATAGACCAGACTACTTGGTGTATGTGTAAGCAAAAGGAAAATGAGCCATAACCATAAAGAAGGATCTTAGGTAGTACTGTCTGGCCAGTCAAAGGACCAAATAACTCTCTAGCAGTTCGCTTGCAGTGTCTAGAACTCTACAACGGGGAGCAGCAGTAGCAACACATACTGATATCATCCAAGAAGGAGAATGGAGGGCAGCGGCTTTCATCATGAACGACAGTGCATCACAGCACTGTCCCTCCCACAGGGAGAAAAACAGTAAGGGTTACACTAATGTAACTCCTATTGATAGGACTTCCTGGACTTTTTGCTGACGTCTTCTACTCAAACTTCTCAGAAGTTGCAGCGAAAACTCAGCAAAGACGAAGTGAGGAGAGAGAACTCGAAGTTCCTCTTCTCCGAAGTTGTGTAGGCCGATGACAACACTCGTAGGACAAAACAAAACAGCGAAGTGATACGTCCTCAGTGCCTTCCGGGATCGGAAGACACTGAAGTGAAGATGATGGGTGACACCCCTCTCATTTACACTTCGGGCATAGGACAGCAACAGACAGCCTGACAAGAACAAGTATATTGGATAATGGTGGGTAGCACAGACTAATACAATTACAATTATCCAATCGTAATACCACTTGAACATGACAGCAAGAATAATTGTCTAATCTAAAAAAAAAAGAGCAAAGGATTATAACAGGCAGATGCAGAAGTGGAGATGCAGGGCTGAAATCAAAAGTGAAGGTTACGCTACCAGGCAGGTGGGCAGGGCATACCCACCAGGTGCCAGCTACTACTACTACCACCACCTCGTTTAGTTTAAACAGCGATTCTAGCTTCGCTGAAGTGATACTCCTATTAAAGGTTGATGGTGTGTATGACATGTAGGAACAAATAATGTTTGATGGAAAATATAAATCACCTTCTTATACAAGTGTACATTAATAGCTATCTATGACAATAAAACATGACCTAAGAAAAGTCTGCGAGAACCATTAACAACATAACAGACTTCAACGATAGTATAAACACGTACAGTACTACATTTTAGATTACAGAATAAGCAGAGGAAAATAAATACTGTGCAGAAGATCCTCAACTCACAAACATTTACGTATACAAACACAAATCCAACTGAAACCATAAATGCCAGATATTGTATCAAAAGCTCATAATGAAATACCTTATAAAATACAAAATAATTTAATGCAGTAAGCAAGATGACATTTGCAATATGAAATGGGAGTATTTGTTGACCTTTGCATCTGAATATCGCAGGCATGCCAATTAGGTGACGCCTACCACAGGCCAAAATTTATCCCTTTCACCCCCAAAGGACGTACTGGTACGTTTGACAAAAGCCATCCCTTTACCCCCATGGACGTACCGGTACGTCCTTGCAAAAAAATGCTATAACAATTTATTTTTTCATATTTTTGATAATTTATTGAGAAAATTCAGGCATTTTCCAAAAGAATGAGACCAACCTGACCTCTCTATGACAAAAATTAAGGCTGTTAGAGCAATTTAAAAAAAAAATATACTGCAAAATGTGCTGGGAAAAAAATAACCCCCTGGGGGTTAAGGGTTGGAAATTTCCAAATATCCCGGGGGTAAAAGGGTTAACAAAATATAACTAACAAACCACTTTTTGGAAACCATTATGTTCATAAGTTGGGGATTTCCTGCTAGTATCCAAAGCACGTACCTGCCACGAAGGTTTGCCCCCCGAGGGACCATCGCCCTCTTCATCACTGCTGTACCAATTCATATTACTTGTACCGGGTTCAGTATCATCTGGATTATTGTCCATCTCGTCATCATCCGGGACTGAATGTTGCTGCTGTATCCTCTGGAAGAAGTCCCTCTGCTTCTGGGGCATGCAAGCCATCATGCCGCCTAATTTCTTCCCTGGACTAGGATGCTGTGCGGAATTCCCCGGGCCATGGTCGCCGCCGGAACTCATGTTGTTGGCATTCGGACTGGTCATCGGTTCTGAACAGCTGCTGGTATTTGGTGTGACAGGGCTGCCTCTCATAGGTGGACCTTCTCCATTTGCCATATTCTTATCTGGAAGTATTTGGCACATCACTATCATTAGACATTGCATATAAGTATTTAAATGAGAGAGAGAGAGAGAGAGAGAGAGAGAGAGAGAGAGAGAGAGAGAGAGAGAGAGAGAGAGAGAGAGAGAGAGAGAGAATACACATAATACCACTCTAGATGTGAAAAAGGTTAACAAACAGGAGAGGACCAAATAAGTTCAAGATTGAGCTTGATAAGCTCCACTAGAAAGTGTGCATAGAATTATAATAAGATTTATTATATTAGAATTACCCAATACAGCGCATACTGCATATACATTATGCAGTCTTCAATGTGAGCCTTTACAATAAGAAAAGTGAAAATTATTTTTTATTGGAATTTGACTAACCCATAGATTTAGTTTTCCTTCCCACCAACAGATGGTGAGCACATTATCTAAAATTCAAGTCAGTTGTTTCTTGTTGAAATTATTATTATTATTCTTATAGTTATTATTATTATTATTATTATTATTATTATTATTATTATTATTATTATTATTATTATTATTAGCCAAGCTAAAACCATAGCTGGAAAAGCAAAATGCTATAAGCCAAAGGGCTCCAACTGGGAAAAAATAGCCCAGTGAAGAAAATAAATAAGAAAATAAATCAACTATGATACAAGTAATGAACAATTAAAATAAAACATCTTAAGAACAGTAAAAACATTAAAACAGATCTTTCATACATAAACTATAAAAAGAGACTTATGTCAGCTTGTACACCTGTACAATATTTCCATCATAGCCAATATGAAAATCAAGCAGAAGTGCACTTACATTGAGAAGAGGAAGTAGGACCCCTTTCCTCAGACTTGACGCCCATCCAGTCCCCTCCCTCATGACTGTTGCGATGCCGCCAATCGTCCGGCGACCCATGGGAGTGTTGGTTCCTCATCCCTTTGTCGTAAGACTGATTTCGGAAGGCTTTGACCAAATTTTCGACATTGCGATCGAGGCTGACTCGAGGGGATTCGTTGTGATGCTCTGAAAATTGTGTCAATAATCTTTGTTGAAATCCATAAAAAAGTATTCAATAATCTATGTTGGAATCCATAAAAAAGTATTAAATAATCTATGTTGGTAGCCATGAAAAAGGTATTCGATAATCTTTGTTAGTAGCCATACAAAAGGTATTCAATAATCTGTGTCAGTAGATATAAAAAATATATAATAATCTATGTTGATAGCAATAAAAAGTATTTAATAACCTTTGTTAGTAGCCATAAAAAAGTATTCAATAATCTTTGTTAGTAGCCATAAAAAAGTATTCAATATTCTAAGTACTGTAAGCTATCACTTCCCAAAATATTACTCAAACTACACAGCAGTCTTAAGCACAACATATCTAAAGTAAACACTAAAGAAATCCCTAATGTACCAATGAGATAGCCAGCTTTTCTTTTCAGGTATGAAGTTTATGGGTTACTCAAATGGGAGAATATTCTACGATTCTCAGTAAACGAGTAAAGCAAAAGCTCTAAATTAGGCATGGGCAACTTGCGGCCCGCGACGTGTTAGTGTGCAGTCTATGAGAACTTTCTAGCTTACTGAAACTATATCTATATAAGCCAGTAATTATCGTTATAATCATTCGAAAATATAGAAAGATGTCAGTTTTATGTAAATTTTCATAGTAAGACTAATACAACAAGGAAGAATTGCAAAAAAAAATCAGTATACATTGAGCAAGGAATATATCTTGCATACTGTATGTGTATTATCATGTCCCCCTCTCTCACTTGAAAATAGTAAAATGTGGCCAACAGTTGATGGACAGTTGCCCATGCCTGCTCCGAATCTCATTCATAAAAAAAATACCTGTATAACAACAAAAACTTGAAGTTTTCAAATATGACAAGGTTTCTTATTCTGATTAAGAGTACAGGTACAGATTAATGGACAGCCACTTTCCATTCCCTCTACAGGACCAAACCACCTGAACACATTCATATCCCCTCTAGCTGCTTAATCATTTCTTACACTCGTTCTCACCCTCAGAAGAGTATAGAATATACTTGATTTCAACTTGGAAACAAAGACAAACAGAAGGACACTTACTCGATGGTGAAATGTGATCGTGCTTTCCGTACATCTTTGACATCTTTTCTTCGCCCATGTCTCCGTGTCTCCTGGAGTCGCCCATTTTGCCTTCGTGCTTAACCTTGTCCATGCTGTTTCCAACATTCTCGTCATCCATGCCTTTAGCTCTCGCTTGCCTCTTCAAAACATTTCTTATCGCCTTATCGACGTCTGGAATAGGAAAGCATCAATAAGAAACAAACTATAAGAAGCTAAAATATTCATGAAAGCCAGGTAGACATCAAACTTCCTTCCCAAACAATTAAAAGAGCATTTTTCAACCAACGACTGAAATGAAAGTCCTACAGTATTTCATCATTGTATCTTATAAGTACAGTATCAAATATGTAAAAATACTGTACAAAGATATATAGTAGAGTATATTGATTCATATCCAAAACAGACTTGCAAAATATCAGAGAATTTATTTTAGAATCTAACTCAAATCTTTCACCCAGCTCAGAATTTTGTTTATACAGTCTACTAATACCTTCTACTTTACTGTTATTCACACACCATCTACTGTATACGGTACAGTACAGTACAATACTATAGTGTACAGTCTGCCTTAGCTTTAAGAACACAAGATCCACTTCAAGATACAGTATGACTATCAACAAATCATGCTAATGTAGTACTATACTGTACATATTTTTCATAATGCAGTATACAGAATATGATTAAAAATTTACTTTCTGTATAGTTGATACTAAATAAGCAAACAGCCATACACACCATACATGGATGGCAAGGAGAACAAGGTTTTCTTCCAATGTAAATTTGTCTTCCCTCTCAAACTCAAATTTCCTGAACAAATCTAACTATTTTTGTTCAAAAGCTTATGCAAATCTTTCCTCTAATTCATTATAAGTACCATAGCAACAAATCTTTGGAAACAATGAACAATTGCATATCATCATCATTACTATTACCATTATTAATTGCTAAGCTACAACCCTAGTTGGAAAAGCAGAATGCGCTAAGCCCAGGGCCTCCAACAGGGAAAATAGTCTAGTGAGGAAAAGAAACAAGGAAAAAATAAATATAAGAATAACATTAAAATAAACATCTCATATAAACTATAAAAACTAACAAAACAAGAGGAAGAGAAATTAGATAGATTAGTGTGCCCGAATGTACCCTCAAGTAAGAGAACCCTAACCCAAGATAGTGGAAGACCATGGTACAGAGGCTATGGCACTACCCAAGACTAGAGAACAATGGTTTGATTTTGGAGTGTCCTTCTCCTAGAAGAGCTGCTTACCACAGCTAGAGAATCTCTTCTACCCTTTTCAACAGGAAAGTAGCCACTGAACAATATACGGAAGCTAGTCAAAGTAGTTAAGACTTACATTTGAATCCCCTGTCTCGAAGATCCATGATGCCGGGCATGTTCTCCACATCCATGGGGTTACCGCTACGGTGGGCTTCCGTGATGGAGACAACCATGTTGGCTGCTTCCTTGGTCAAGCGTGGAAAGTCCCCAAGAATGTCTTTTGGTGCTAATTCTATATGCTGAAAGAGAAAAGGAGACTTATAGCAATTCAAACAAAGAACATTCCTTTGTAGACATCTAAAAAATATCAGCAACAGCTTGATAACTAATTGTCGCAAACTCTATATGATATTAAATTACTTCAAAGAAATGCTATGAAGATATCTTTAAAATATGATACTGTACCTTTAATAAGATGTTTCTAGTGGCATCTGACATAGAATCATGGCTGAATTTACATTTTTCTGCAGATTTGCATTTGACTCCAGTATGATAATATTTACAAGGAAAATCTTTGTGCATGTACAAACACTTTTCTCTTTTTGCACAGCAGTCCATCATGTAGAACTTGCAAAGCTCCATCTTACGCTGCGGTTGGATGTCGTGAGAATAAGGGCACGCCTTTCCCTGCGAGACATACAAAATAGTTCTACTGTTAACAATATACTGAACACACATGGAAAAAGAAAATATTTCCCTTTACAGTAATATGACAAATTTGTAGATAATTTGTATTTTTCCTAACTATACAAACCTTGGCTATTTAATAGGGGTATTACTTTCGGCGTAGCTGAAATGACGAGCCATTAAAATTTAACGAGGGTTTACTACCCACACCGCTAGTTAGCGGGGGTAGGGGAGGGTAGCTTGCTAAACACCACCCCCCCCTCTCACACACACCTGTGCTTGAACTCACTTTGCTTGGAAGTAAGACTTCAAGGGGGATAGGGCTGGTGGGCCAGTTAGGTTAAATAGCTAAGGTTTGTATAGTTAGGGAAAAATACAAATTTTCTACGAATTTGTCATTTGTTCCTTAACTGGAATACAAACCACGCTATTTAATAGGGGTGACTCACCCATTAGGAAGGGTGGACGTCCCAGCCAGTTCTGGCTTTTTGGCTTTGCCCGGGGGCTCGTTATCTGAGTGTGTAAGCACCCAAGAAATAAGGAGCCCCTGCACCTCACTAGAACCTTGCTACGCAAGGACTGCGGCCTACGCAAGCTGTGTGTGAAGGTATGAAGAAGTGTGACTCGTCCTAGGAAGTTGTTCTGAAGTTCTTCAGATGGATACTTGTAGACTAGGACTTTCCCAATACCACCTCATCAGGGTATGGGGACGTAACAGTATTAACTTAATACTGTACTAGGAACACAAGGGAGCATGGTTTACCTGCAGTGGTTTGAGGTCAGCTATGCAGAGAACCCAGGATGCTGCTTTCCCCAAGAGAGGGGATGATGAAGAAAAGAATAAGGGCCAGTCAAACCTTTTCATTCATACAGACTAAAACTGGGTAACAATGCCCTCAACCTTCTGCTACTTGTCCAATAAGGAGCTTGAGGTTTTAAACCAGCTGCTGTGCAGCCACCACAGGGCCGATAGAGAACGTATCAAGCTTCCTGTGGGTCACGTCTTGCAGGTAGTGGGCTGTAAACGTTGTTTGACGTTTCCACACCCCCGCTTGAAGAACCTGCTTCACTGCACTGAGAAATTTCTTTTGAAGGCCAGGGACGTAGCTATGCCCCTGACATCATGTGCTCTAGGGCGACATGACGGAGGAGGATCTGGATTCAAGGCCAGATCAATGACCCTACGAATCCATGCAGAGATGGTGTTCCTGGTGACCCTCCTCTTAGTCCTTCCTGTGCTGACGAATAGTGCTGGCGCATGAGGACAGACTGCAGCTGTTCTTTTGAGGTATAGCCTCAAACTCCTTACTGGGCATAGTAAGAGATGGTCTGGGTCATCTGTTACAGAACGGAGACTAGAAATCCGGAAGGAGTCGAATCGAGGATCCGCCACTCAAGGATTCCGAGTCTTAGCAATAAATTCAGGGACGAAGCTGAACGTTACCTCCCCCCATCCCCTTGAATGGGCGATGTCATACGAGAGACCATGAAGTTTGCTGACTCGCTTGGCCAAGGCCAATACTAGCAGGAACACCGTCTTCCAGGTTAGGTGGCGATCTGATGCCTGGCGTAATGGTTCATAGGGAGGTCTCTTAAGAGACCTGAGAACTCGAACCACGTTCCATGGGGGAGGTCTCACTTCCGACTGAGGGCAGGTAAGTTCATAACTACGTATGAGTAGAGAAAGTTCTAGCGATGAAGAAATGTCCACTCCTTTCAGCCTGAAAGCTAGACTTAAGGCTGAGCGATATCCTTTCACTGCCGAAACTGAAAGGCGCATTTCTTCCCGCAAACACACGAGGAACTCCACTATTGTTGGAATAGTGGCATTGAGTGGAGAGAGACCTCTTCCACGACACCAACCACAGAAGACTTTCCACTTTGCCTGGTAGACTGCTGCAGATGACTTTCGCAGGTGTCCAGACATCCTGACAGCAACTTGTTGCGAAAATCCTCTCTCAGAGAGGAGATGCTGGATAGTCTCCAGGCATGAAGTCGTAGTGAAGCTATGGCTTTGTGGAAGATGTTGGCATGTGTTTCTTTGAGAAGATTGTGTCGTGGAGGAGGTTCTCTTGGTAGCTCTGTTAGGAGTTGCAGAAGGTCCAGAAACCATTCCGCGTGATGCCATAGCGGAGCTATGAGGGTCATTGAAAGATTGACCGATGTTCTGGTCTTGTTGAGCACCCTCCTCATCAGACAGAACGAGGGAAAAGTGTAAACGTCGATGTTGTCCCACTGTTGTTGGAAAGCATCTTGCCAGAGGGGCTTGGGGTCTGGGACTGGGGAGCAGTACAGCGGGAGCCTGAAGTTCAGGGCCGCTGCAAAAAGATCCACCGTCGGAGAACCCCACAAAGTCAGGACTTTGTTGGCTACTAGATGATCCAAAGACCACTCGGTACTCACTATCTGAGACGCTCTGCTCAGATTGTTGGCGAGCACATTCCTTTTGCCTGGAATGAAGCGTGCCGATAGTGGTATCGAGTGGATTTCGACCCATTTCAGTATCTCTACTGCTAGATGGGATAGTTGCTGCGAAAAAGTACCTCCTTGTTTGTTGATGCAGGCCACTACTGTGGTGTTGTCGCTCATCACCACCACAGAGTGACTTACCAGGTACTGTTGGAATTGTTGAAGGGCCAGGAAGACGGCCTTCATCTCTAGGAGATTTCTGACTCTGACCAAAGGCCTGAGGTCGTGTGGTGCAGCACGTGGGGCCCCCACCCTTCCTTTGAAGCGTCCGAAAACAGCATCAAATCCGGGGGGAAGACGAGAAGATCCACTCATTTTCATAGGTTCTCGTCTGCCACCCACCACTGATGTCCGTCAGTTCCACAGGTCCCATAGGGATCTGGATGTCCGGGGAATCGTAACCTTGATTCCACCGGGACTTGAGTCGCCACTGGAGGGATCTCATCCTGAGGCAACCGTTGGGAACTAGACGAGCCAGCGATGAAAGGTGACCGAGGAGACGTAACCACGATTGGGCTGGAAGTTCTTCTCGTCTGAGAAAAGGACTTGCGACCTTCCTCAGCCTTGCTATCCTGTCATCTGATGGGAAGGCTTTGTGGAGATTGGTGTCTATAATCATGCCTAGGTATACCAGTCTTTGAGTGGACAGCAGTGAGGACTTCTCGAGATTTACCATGATCCCCAGATCTTGGCAAAGTCTCAGAAGTTTGTCCCGGTGTTGAAGAAGGGATGAAACCGAGTCTGCTAGGATTAACCAGTCATCCAGATAACTGAGGAGACGGATGCCAATCCTGTGTGCCCACAAAGATATTAGGGTGAACACTCTGGTGAAAACGTGCGGTGCTGTGGAGAGACCGAAGAACAGCACCTTGAACTGGTACTTTTTGTTGTCTAGGCTGAATCTTAAGTACTTCCTTGAAGACAGATGGACTGGGATCTGGAAGTACGCGTCCTGTAGGTCCAGTGTACACATGAAGTCTTGCGGTCTCACTGCTAGTCTGATTGTGTCCGCCGTCTCCATGCTGAACGGAGTTTGTTTGACAAACTTGTTCAGAGCTGAGAGGTCGATGACAGGTCTCCAGCCTCCAGATGCCTTCTTTACAAGAAAGAGTCGACTGAAGAAGCCTGGAGATTCGTCGAGGACGTCTTGGAGAGCACCCTTCTTCAACAGGGTCTGGACTTCTGCCCGAAGGGCTTGCCCCCTTGCCGATCCCATGGCAAGGGAGCTCAATGACACTGGATTCGTCGTCAGGGGAGGCAGAGAAGTTGTGAATGGGACGCGATATCCCTGACTGATTACGGAAATTGTCCAGGAATCTGCCCCGAGTTGCTTCCACCTGTCTGAGCAACTTTGTAGGCATTCCCCACTGGTGGATATGCAGGGGGACTGCCAATCCTAGCGTTTGCGACCTCGCCTGCTCCCTCTAGGATTCTTGCCTCCCCTGGAGGACTTTTTGCCTTTCCTATCTTTGACAGGAAAGGGCTTAGACACCCCGGTCTTCGTTGCTGTCGTCGATTTAGCGGTCTTGGCTGGACGGGACTGCTGTGGTGCTGGAGGCTTATAGGGCTTAGATGTTAAAGCCCTATGAAGGAGGGAGTCTTGATGAGACTTCCTCCACCTCTCAGCGGCCCGTTCCACATCCTTAGGCTCAAACAGGATGGATCCCTCTAAAGAGGAATGTCTGAGGCTATTGATCTCGGTGCTAGGGACCTTCTGAAGGAATCTCTCAGCCACCGCATCACAACGTTTCAGGATGGTGTTTGCCCACAAGTTCGAGACTTGGTGGGCCAGAAACTCGATCGTGCGAGTGCCTGAGAGAAGGAACGTCTCCATAGCTTTCCTGGTACGTTCTTTGGAGAAATCCTCAGAGCGTATCAGGATATCTAAGGTCCCTAACCAGATGTCGAGCCACGAAGTGGCTTGCATAACACACTTCGCAACTTTCTCCTGGTTAAGGATCTCGGTTGCCGAGAATGAGACCTGCCGGTTGGAGTCTCTCTCAAGAGGGACTCTCCTGGTAAGCTCTTCCAACGAGTGGTGGAGAGGAAGAGCTAAACAAGGCTCCTCCAAGATCTCAAAGTACCTCCTCTGCTGTACGCGAGGAGGTGCCAGGAGCTTGTTGGTGGCACTGGAACAGTTGGAGGACATCTCGGAGAGCTGTACAGCGATCTTGTCTCTGGTACTCTTAACCCCTTGAGACCAGGGCAGAGCTGCACTGGCCTTAGAGGGTTTCTGAGTACCAAATACACGGTCCAAGACCGTGTCCTTGCCCTCTCGAGGAGGGATCTCTGGGTCGGAAAACCCGTTGAGAGCCCCCAGAGTCAGAACTTGCCAAAACGCATGTTCTGACTCTTGCTGTTCTCCTCCTGACATCGGACTTGCAGCGAAGTCTACTGTCCCCAAAGGCTCTTCTTAGGGAGAGTCGCGGACGTTCTCCGAGGGGCTAGTTGGCTCCGTCCTGGTCCTTGTAGAGGACTTTGGTAATATCTTAGAGTCCTTAGACTCCTTTCTGGGAAGGATGTAGGACTCCAACATTGACGAAGATGGTAAGTTCCTTCCAGCTCCCACTTGAGAAGACATCTCAGCGCGAGGAGAGGTTTCCCCCATTGGTGCGATGGGAGAAAGTCTTACCTCACGTGATTCCCCTGAGGACGGGAAGTCCTCGTCCGACAAGGAATGAGAGATAGTCTGGGGGAAAGAAGGAACCTGCCTCGAAGGATTGCGTGGAGTCAACTTAGCCCTTGGAGAAGTTACCGCGTCCGGAACTCCTCTTTTTCTCTTCAAAGGGGTAAAAACAGCCAAGGATCTGTGACCTAATTTAGAGAAAACAGGCTTGAACGCCTGTGTCACAGCTGATTAGTGCCCCGAACCAAGGCTGTTGGCTGACAGACGAGCTGTCAGACACCACCTTTGAAGGGACAGGAATTGAAGAATCCCTGGGAGGAGTTCTCATTGGTGGGTTCGCCAGGAAAGGCTTAGGGATCCTGGACCCCTCTAGATGTTTCCCTTCCGCCACAATACGCGCTGTTATGCGTTTGCGGGGAGGGGGATGCGGCGATGGCGACCTGGCCGTGCGTTGTTCAGCAGTCTCGCGCGGGGGCACGTAACGGTGCTCGTGCGAGGGAGAATACCGGGAATCGCGCGCGGGAGACAGCTGGCGCGCGGGAGAGTGCGCGGGAGATTGTGGGCGCACAAGAGCGTGCGCGGGAGACGTGGGCGCACAGAAGCGCGCGCGGGAGACTGTGGGCGCGCAGGATCAGGGCGTTGGGCGCGCGGGCGAGAGTTCGCGTGTCCCTGAAGTAGTCGTAGGGCGAGCGCGCGCAGGAGAGATACCCCTGGCGCACGGGCGCGCAGTAGAAGCCTGTGCTGCTTGTGGGCGCGCGTCTTGTGGGCGTGCGTCAGAATGAGGGCGCTCAACTGCAGGAGAGGATGGGCGAGGGCTGGCGTGCTAGAGAAAACTGGCGCGTAGGCGCGCGCTGGCGAGAGCTGGGGCGTGGGAGAAGTCAACCAAGACTTCCCCACAGCGCCCAGATCAGAAGATCATAGACGCGCAGGAGAGATGACTGCTAGGTGTGGGCGTGCAGGAGAGCGCTGCCGCGCAGGTGAGGTTTAGCACACAGCTGGGCGTGGGCGTATGTCTATCTGCTCAGGCATACGTTGGCGCATATGCTCATGGTTATGTGCATAGCGCGTATGGGAAGTATGCACACGTTGGCGCATACGCCCTTGATGCCCTGTATTAGGGTTAGTTGACAATGCCTGACGAGCGTGGAAGTCAGGTTTCGTTGGTGTGTAGCGCGCATCAGCATCCAGGAAAGGCGACGGCAGGTTGGCAGGTCTGTCGGGTGGAAGGAAGATGTGTCCTATGAAAGGACGACCTTCAACCAAAGGGGATCGCGAACGATCCGCAGAAAGGTCCAGGACCAAAGCAGGAACAGTCAGTGATCGATGACGAGGCTCCTCTGCGGGGGACTGCAACGAAGATGTAGAACCAAAGAGGCGCCTCCTCACCGCAGGTGAAGGAAGGCCTCTCTGGCGAAGAGGAAGGCGAGCCTTGCGACGAATAGGCCCTCCGGGGGCCGTTGGATCAGTAAGCTGACCTTCTTCAGTCCTCCGAAGAGGAGTCTCTGTAAGTGAACTCCCCCGAGGGAGAGAAACACCAGCAGGAGAGACTGTTGGACTTAGTTTCTCCCTCGTTGGTTGAACAGGATCGGGCGAAACTAGGCCATCAGCTACCGTAGGGTTTGAAGAGGCAGAGGTGATGGGTGATACCGCATTGGATACCTCTGACACCACAACGTCGACAATCGACAGAGGATCAACCTCTGCCGGTAGCGGCAATTGCTTGACAGCGGCACCCAATCGGATATAGTCAAGTAAGACTTCCTTGGAGGGCGAACCCTCAAGCCCAAAGGAAGACCAAAGCTGAAACAAAGGGATTAGTGACAAATCCTCCCCCGGGGGGAGAGGTGGGGCTGCTTCGTTATGGGAAGCAACCCCATCTCTCAAACCCCGAGTTTGGAAAACAGTACAACAGTCTACGCTACCACTCGACGGTATCTCGAAAGAGACCAACCAAGTGGGAGCTTCGGAGGAGGTTTGAGCAACGGTAGAAGAGGCCTTGGGTTTTTCTCCTTTCAAAGAAACCTTCGAAGGAGAAATATCCCGTTTGGACTTCTTCCGTCGCCGCGAAAACCTTTCCCACTGAGAGGTAGACCACTGCCTACACTTGTTATCGCTAACACACCGTTGGCCCCTACAGTAAGGACAAAGGGCGTGAGGATCGGTCTCGACCGCCGACATGAATGTTCCACAGGGGCGGTTGGGTAATCCAGGGCAGGAGCGCATAATAGCAGAGGCCAACTTCACACACAAAACTGTCAAAGAGAAAGCAAAAAAGCATTAATGGCTGCCAATGAGCGGCAAGGAGGACAGCCGACACGTCCGACTACCATCCGAGCCAAGAGCAAAGTGAGTTCAAGCACAGGTGTGTGTGGGGTGGGAGGGGGTAGCAAGCTACACTCCCCTACCCCCCGCTAACTAGCGGTGTGGGTAGTAAACCCTCGTTAAATTTTCAGCTACGCCGATGTGGGTAGCAAACCCTCGTTAAATTTTCAGCTATGCCGAAAGTAATACCCCTATTAAATAGCGTGGTTTGTATTCCAGTTACGGAACAAATTAGGATAGTATAAATATTATTCAATTATAAAAGATCAACCCTATTAAATTGTATTAAAATATATCACAATGGAGGAAAACACCAACAGTGAGATTTACCTGGTTCTTATGGAGCCTGTACAAAATTTAACTAAGGTTCTATACCAAACAAATATTACAATACTGACTGTCAGTGCATCCTTATTATGAAGCCTACTGTACAGAGTATGAACAATTCAATATAATCATTATCAAATAATTTAACTAGTTTATCCGGACACACCGCTGGAATCCAAAAAGGGGAAATTAAAGAGAGGCAATAGATGATGAACAGCTAAGTGCAAAATGACAATAAGGAAGAGATAATAAAAGGTAAAAAAAAAGCTGTAAAAACAAATTTGAAAAAATCCTTCAAAGTATAGTGAGGTACACAAGACACCATTAGTGGTAGCCCCTTACTGGGGGGAGGGGACCTCATAAAATTACATCAGGGTACTGCAGAGCAACAGTCTGACGTACTGTATATTGGTTAAGAAAACTTCCACACGCTTAGAGTTCAGTACAGTATTTTGTAAACTTACAACTTATGCTTAAACTTAATAGAATGATTTATGCATCATATATTTCCAAATACTCAGAACAATACAAATATAATTCAATTTCATGACCTTCAAAAGTTGTATTGGAATACAATACAAAATATTCCCCTAAAATCTAGCTTCTACTTAACATTAATACAAGTTGTTTGAATGACAATACGGTCTAAGTCCTCGTCTCTGCCCTTTCTCTAAAATTTTCCAGCCCCTACTGAGTAACTGCTCTCTTCTAACTAACTGCTCTCATTTTATCTAGAGGAAAGCCATGATTTGGGTGGATGGATAGAGTGAAGAAAGTTTTGGGTGATAGGAGGATAGATGTGAGAGAGCCAAGGGAACATGCTAAAAATAGGAATGAACGGCGAGCGATTGTAACGCAGTTACTGTAGGTCTTACTGCTTCCTCCGGTCACCTTAGTGACCGCTGAGGTAGCAGCAGTAGGGGATTCAGCATATGATACTTCATTTGGGGTAGATAACGAGGAAGGGTGGGCTGTAGCACCCTAGCAGTACCAACCAAGCTCAGCTGAATTCCTGGTCAGGCTGGGGGGAGCGAAGAGAGGGAAAGTCCCCTTTTGTTCCTTTTTTTAAATGTCGGCTACACCCAAAATTAGGGGAAGTGCCATGGCAAATAGACAGATAGACCTCAGATCTCTCTCCTTATTCCTTGCTTGTAAAATGAGCTTCCTAATCCATTCTGGTCAGGAATATAAGCATTAAGGGCCCCCCGGATTAAATTCTACATCATTAGCTTTACGTGTCCATGAGAAGCCTGCTATAATGTACTGAATATGCAAAATGAGAATAGAGTAGTTAATAATGCTTCAAATACCCAGATATACTCTACACTCTACCTGAAATGTAAATCAATACTCGACTAAACTTACCCTTTGGCAGCTTCCCTGCATATAGTACATGCAAATGGCTTCATTTTTACGTGAGGGCGAACGAGATCTGGACCTTCTGTGCCTCCTCCGTCTCCTGTGGTCCATACGCATTTCGGAGTCTGACCCAGAGTCAAATGAGTCATACTCTGTAAGGTAGAATAAAAAGAATAAAAAGCTTAGAAATAGTGTGTGTAAAAGTAAAATTATTTAATTTGAAGGGAAATTAATTAATGAATTTTCACATTTAATTGACAAATTGACGACAAACTCAACATAACAGAAAACTTCCAATTCACATCACATAATCATAGAACACTTGGGCATATATATATACAGTACAGTATATTGTACATAACTATACTTTTGCCTTGCTCTAAAAAATCAGTCTTTTATAAGATAACTTAAAAAGATTTAAAAAATATCGAAAGTACTACAGAAAATTGACTGGATTCATGCTTCAATTAAAAAGAAACAAAAATAATTTTGCCCATCTTTTACTTGAAACTGACAAAAACACCAAAATCAACATATAAATTGATCTATAAAGTACAGAATAATATCTATCTTATTATGTTTAATTTCAACTTCAAGTCCCAAAAGTACTTAGCTACAAAGTGTACCTGACATTGGATGCCTACCTGTGCTTAATTACAAAGTGTACCTGACACTGGATGCCTCCCTGTACTTAGGTACAAAGTGTACATGACACTGGACACCTCCCTATACTTAGCTACAAAGCGTACCTGACACTGGATGCCTCCCTGTACTTAGCTACAAAGTGTACATGACACTGGATGCCTCCCTGTACTTAGTTATAAAGTGTACCTGACACTGGATGCCTCCCTGTACTTGGCTACAAAGTGTACATGACACTGGATGCCTCCCTGTACTTGGCTACAAAGTGTACATGACACTGGATGCCTCCCTGTACTTAGCTACAAAGTGTACATGACACTGGATGCCTCCCTGTACTTAGTTATTAAGTGTACCTGACACTGGATGCCTCCCTGTACTTAGCTACAAGTTGTACCTAACATTGGCCCCCTACCTCTGAACATGGGATGACCAAATGGTCCGGGAGGGCCATAGGTCACCATCCCAGGAGGGGGTGAACGGCCGCGTAGATACATCTCCTGCTGAAGCATGGCATCAAACCCCATCTCGTCACCAAAGGCATGTGGATGTGGGACCACCTTCCTATGGGGAAACTGCAAGAGACAAAGAAAATGTTAAATGATTCTGCATTTCTTAAGTTGCTATATAACTAAATTATTGTATTACTAACTGTCCCTTATAATATGCTAAAACATGAAATTTAGACTATTATCACTACAGTACTGCATACTATAAAGAAAAGGGTACAGAAGGCTATACTGTATTATACAATGCTTTCACTTTCTATACAGCATTTCAAAGAATAATTTGAACATCAGGTTGAAATCTTTCAACCACAAATGACTTGCTCTAATACATTATGTAGAACTGTACTACAATTACAATACATCTTTAATACAGCAATTTCTTTAAAATTTTATCAATTACATTAACTAAAAATGTTAAAAATTATTCTCATTACATTTGAAGTAAATGCCAAACTTAAACTCTCCATACTGAAACTGCGCCCAATTTGGTATTTCCAAAACAACAATTTATGTGAAAATTGTGGCCCATTCGATGACTAACACCATAATTACTTCAAATGGTATCTTTTAAAATGAAGATACCATGATTCTACATCACATTTAATCTCTTCTATCTTGAGTTTTTACGTTCTTTATTCATATCATCATTATTGTCAACAAGTTACTCTGTTAACATTCTTAGCTCTCACACGGCTGGCCCAAAAGAGGGTTTTCCACATTGAATGTATCAAATCTTTTTAACATACTGCATCTCCTTAGACATGATTGGAATAAGTGGAGTGTTAAAGATTCTGACAATATTTCTGATAAGGGTTTGTTTCCAATACTTAACCTACATTGTAGGTTTAAATGCTTGTTGTTCTAAACAATAAATATATGGGTTATTAATGTGATCTCAAACGAGTGTGACAAATTCTATGATAGAATAACATCACTCTCCTTCAATATGGCATTTTTTAAACAAAGAACTCCACAATTCAAAATATGTTTTATTGTATTTTGATTTGCATTAACATCTTTTGATGGAATTCACAAATAGTAGCAAATCACTAATAGGAACAACTGCATATGATCTAATTATAAAAATTGCCTATTTGCTAAATGAGCACAGATCCAACATGCCTTGTTCCAATATTCATATTGGCTTAATAAAATTTGTAGAAAATACTGTACACTAAAGAAGCATAACTTCTGAAAAAGAATGAAGGGAAAATACAAAAGGTCATTTTTTTTTCAGAGAAGAATGGAAATGATTAAGAAAGGAAAGTAATAGGGCCTTATCACATACATCAAAGGGCACAAACAGTATAATACAATCAATAGGGAACTGTAAAAGTATAGAGTAATGCTTACAAAACCGTAGTTCAAGTGTCAGAAAAAAGTAGTATTGTTAACCTTCACAAATGTGGATACTGTACTACCAAGATTTCATAAATACCAGCCAACAACGACAAATTCTCAAATTCTACAAAAAAAATAAATTTATGGTAATACAATCATGTAATTCTACATGGAACACAAACCTCAGCACCCACTAGAATAAAAGCTATGACTGAAAACATCAACTATCTACTGTAGGAGATCTAGCCCAAAGCTAAGGCCACTGCTGACAAAGATGGGTAGAGTAAATCATACTGCACTGCGATGGCATAGGCAAGACGCAGGGCCCTAATATAGAGGAGGTAGGACATGCACCATAAAAACAGATATGAGCCTGGGTCTCATGGCAAATCTTACGTCACAAGTAAGCCAAGTAATCAGACGCGTACCTTTGAAGGTGCAGCGGGAATCTCCTCCTCTTCCTCATCACTGCTGGCATGTTTTCTCTTCCTTTTTTTCTTCTTACGTTTTTCTTTTTCATCGTCGTCTTCCCGGTGTTTTCTCTTTGAGTCCTCTTTGCCCTGAAATACAAAATTATCCACCTAAGTAACAAGAGAGTGTTTGCAAGAAAACCATATAACTGTAGCTTATGAAGAACGTAGTGTACAATAAAAAAAAATATGCCAGACAAATTAAAACAATGACATTCTGGTTTAAAGTCCACGGAAATGTAAAACTACCTACGAAAACAACGACAGTATAAAAT
Source organism: Palaemon carinicauda (assembly GCF_036898095.1). Lineage (NCBI taxonomy): Eukaryota > Metazoa > Arthropoda > Malacostraca > Decapoda > Palaemonidae > Palaemon > Palaemon carinicauda. Next base: position 60,826,714 of record NC_090752.1, on the reverse strand, counting down.
ATAAGTGATCATATCCTTACAAATTTCAAAAGATTTACAGTAATGTTACACAAAGAAAACATACATGTATGTAAGTGGGCGACAACCCTGTAGATTATTAGTGAAATCTATCAAAAAAAAAAAGCTAAAATGGTTTTCATCCTGATGGAAAAATGAGGATTAATTAGGGTACCACCGCCATTATCATTATTGTTAGCCCTCACATCAATCGTCATTCACCTCCCCACATGGGGGCCATTCATTTGCCAGTTAACCTTAAATATTCTTCTCTAATGGATAGAATTTATCATCATAGTTATTTCAGAACAAAGTCTTTAAAAAGCAATACAGTTTATGGCTATGTCAGAAAAGCACCAGAATAAAATAACCTAACCTCACCTCTTTCCTCTCTTTCTTCACACCATCCTCGTCTCTGGACTCGCCGAGGTCCCTGTCTTTCCCGGAGGCGGCCAGCACCGGGCCTTCTGGGCCCTCTGCCTTGTTGGACTCCCCATTTTTTTTCTCTTCCTTCGCATAAGGAGGAGTCCCACCCTGTTTTGGGGAATCCTCCTCCTTTTCCCCCTCCTCCTCATCCTCGAGCTCTCCTTCCTCAAGCTCTCCCTCTTCCTTTTCTTCCTCTCTGACGTCCACCTGGCTCTCATCCATCTCTCTGAGGGAAAAAATTACCGTACAATTTTAATCAGAATCCAAAGTTAAAAGGTAGTAAAGTACAATACAGTACTCTATACTGTATTTGGGAAACTACCTATTCTAAATACAGTATGGTACGTATTATATATGGAATATTGCACCTGTATATACTGTAGCCTACTTTAGTTTACGTTACCTGTAAAATAAAATGCCCTATCAAATTATTCCTACAAAGTTATGGGTGTTTTAGAAGAAATAACGTGAATCACATCAAATTGCACCATCAAGCAAAAATTATCAACAAGATCTCGGGACGTATTTAAAAAAATAAAAATGAGAAAATTTATATCGAAACACTGTAGGGGGTGACAAACAGTATCAATATCTATGTCCTATTAGGGTACTGTGATGGTTTAAAAAACTGAAATGCATCAATTATTTTTTCTCATTTGGGGTAGGAGCCCTTTTGAGAAGGTGTCTCTAGCGGGTATCTACATTCTGGTAGTTCGCAGTATGTGTATACAAAATTACCGCTGCCCGACAAAGATTGAAGGTGAACATTGGGACGTTTAGCAGTAGAGAAGGACATGAAGTAAACATCCATTTTGAAGATGGAATGGTAATAAAACCGAATAATCGACTTAAGTACTTGGAATTAACAATAATAAAAAAAGAGGGACGTACTGTACTGAGAAAGCAGGGAGACAGAGAGTGAAAGAAACATGCTGAAAATGGAGAGGTAACTAGAGTAATTTTAAATAAAAAAATGTCATTAAGGCTCAAAATGAAGATCTACACTATTATAGGAAGCAGAATCTTGGTTAAGGAGAAAGAGGAGGAACATTTGGAGAGAACCAAGATGAGGATGGTGAAATGGATTGCTGGAAAATCACTTATGGAAAGGAGGGAGAGCCAAGGTACAAGAATAATGTGTGGTATATAAAATGTAAAAGGTAAGGCCAGGGAAACTCATCTGAGATACTATGGCCATGTAAGGAGAAGACAGGTGTTACGGCCAATCAAAAGAGCTAAAGACATACAAGGAGATGGGGTAGGGCTGCTCAAGAAAAAAGATTCAAGGAATAGAAACAAGTGAAAAAACCTGACTTCAGAGGCCGACCGCGATATACAGTGGGAAGTACTAACCTAATGTGACCTGAATTGCCATTTCCCTAGTTAACGAACGAAGAATTTCCCCCCTTAAACCTTTTAAAATTAAGTTAACATTGAAAAACTCTTAATTACCTTTATTATTATCATCATTACTAGCTTAAGCTACAACCCTAGTTGGAAAGGCAAGATGCTGTAAGGGCAAGGGCTCCAACAGGGAAAAATAGCCCAGTGAGGAAAGGAAATAAGGAAATATGCACAAACAGAGCATTTCCAAATAAGATTGCAGAGAAGACATTTTGATCGACATAAATACGATTGCTTAACGTTAAATAAAAATCCATAGTCATATGTATGAGCATTACTGTAATAAAACATATATATATATATATATATATATATATATATATATATATATATATATATATAGGCTAGCACTCTGCTCTAGCTTACTTTAACCAGGCAGCATAACACCACAGTCGACCAACTACCAGGTCCAAAACTCCCCGCTTTAGGCATGCATTAGACCTAATTCTCGAAATATACTTTCCCACAACAAATTAGCTAAAACTTTAAGTTGCATAAGAATATAACCTATTCATCCCGAGATATAGAAACCACTTCACAATTGAACAAAAACACTTCTGAAGCCAATGATTATGCACTGATAACTTATCTTGAGCATAATGGTGTCACAGGATCCAAGGTCAATCGTTTTTGATAGGCAAATTAATAATATAAAGTGTAGTCTATGTTCAATACAACGATTTGCTTGACCCTATAAGTTAATCAAATGATATGGGGATACCTTAACGCGGTGAAAGCGTTTGTGTATCGCCCTAAACAAGCTGTACGAGGTAATGTCACCCACACTAGGTTGGTTTGCTGTGAGCGATCACACAAAAATCTCCCACCATCACCAATCTTAATCTGGTGAAAGGGTTTGAGTATCGCCCTGAACAAGTTGTACGAGGTAATGTCACCCACACTAGGTTGGTTTGCTGAGCGGTCACACAAAATTCTCCCACCATCACCAATCTTAACCTGGTGAAAGGGTTTGAGTATCGCCCTGAACAAGCTGTACTGGTTAGGGCCACCCATACTAGGTTGGTTTACTGAGCGGTCACACAAAATTCTCCCACCATCACCAATCTTAACCTGATGAAAGGGTTTGAGTATCGACCTGAACAAGCTGTACGAGGTAATGTCACCCCCACTAGGTTGGTTTGCTGTGAGCGATCACACAAAAATCTCCCACCATCACCAATCTTAACCTGGTGAAAGGGTTTGAATATCACCCTGAACAAGCTGTACAATGTAATGTCACCCACACTAGGTTGGTTTGCTGTGAGCAATCAGACAAAAATCTCCCACCAACACCAATCTGTAATGGCAAGGTTGGTGATGAAATGGCCAAGGCTCACACATGAATAAGGATATGCCTGGGGCCTTTGTCCTGCAGTGGAAAGAACCGGGAGGATTTGTCGTTCGTTGTGTTTCAAAATAAATTATATCTCGTAATCAGAACAAATTAGTATTGAGGTCTATTCATTAACATTTAGAAAACCTAGTGTTACAAAAAAAATCGTATTTAGTAAAATAACTGTAAATAGCTTTAAAATTACACGGATATTTAGCCTTACGAGAATTAATAATACAATTTATCACAATGTGACACATTATCTGCTAAGATAGGCCCAGGAAAACAGTCCTTAAAGTTAAGATATTTAATTCCATGAAAAAACTACGCGTTTCAATACACCAATGTCTATAAAGTGTAGCAGCTAACGGTTTGATAAGTGTAACCCAATATTTCAGATCTCTCTCTTCTCTCTCTCTCTCTCTCTCTCTCTCTCTCTCTCTCTCTCTCTCTCTCTCTCCGTGTGTGTGCCAGTGACTTGGTACCCTACTAATAATTCTCTTAAAATAGCCTCATACAGTACTATTCAAAATTGCAAATTATGTCTCTCTCTCTCTCTGTCTCTCCTCTCTCTCTCTCTCTCTCTCTCTCTCAAAATATCCTCAAACAGTATTATTCAAAATTGCAAAGTATATATATATATATATATATATATATATATAATATATATATATAATATATATATATATATATATATATATATATATATATATATATATATATATATATAATATATCCACCAAGTAGGACACTATACAGTCTAGGAGCCCCTTTGAAAAAATGGGCAGCTAACCTCCGTGATGTAGTACACCAATAATGTCGATAATCCTGCTACCATAAAAGAACTTTCACCCTTACGCTCAAACAAAGACAAATTTGGGAGTACATTAAGGTGTGGCCATAATTTATCTGAGGGAGAGAGAGAGAGAGAGAAGAGAGAGAGAGAGAGAGGAGAGAGAGAGAGAGAGAGAGAGAGAGTTTGCCGTGGGCAATCAAATGCTGTAGTGGTATTTTTTCGAAAGCTGAAACTTGAAAAAGGGCGTATCAAAATACGTTATTATTTGATAATAACGAAAATAATAGGCCAAATGAAAATACATTGCGTAATAATAATAAAAATAATAATAATAATAATAATAATAATAATAATGGCAACACATATTCGGTTACTGTCATACGATACACTCAGTACAGACATTCTCTCTCTCTCTCTCTCTCTCTCTCTCTCTCTCTCTCTCTCTCTCTCTCTCTCTCTCTCTCTATATATATATATATATATATATATATATATATATATATATATATATATATATATATATATATATATATATATATATTCCAACATCACCTCCATATAGCTTACGAGAAAATCAGTTTGTTAACCCCGGCAATGGACAGAAGTCGTCTAAGAGCATTAACCCCTAAAAGGGGGTTGAACAGACGGGGAAAGGGAGTGAGAGTTGAAAGAGTTGTGGGGGGGGGGGGGAGAAGGGAGAGGGCTGGGAGAGGAAGGGAGACACATCTAAAAGGTCACGGAGGACAAAGGGAAAGGATACCTTTAATGACAGACGCCATAAGGGTCATTGATACAGTCTTGGGGAACTGAGATAAGGCGGTGGGTTGTCAGTGAGTCATTGGATGAATTCTATCTTGGAAATTAATTAAGCAAGGAGTGGTTCCATCAACCAACCAACCAACCCCCCTTCTCTCTCTCTCTCTACTCTCCTCTCTCTCTCTCTCTCTCTCTCTCTCTCCTCTCTCTCTCTCTCTCTCTCTCTCTCTCTCTCTCAAGAAGAGAATCCCTGCTAGAAAACATAGATTCTAGTATTTGATGTATCATGTAAAAAACATAGTACAACATCAGCGCACTATTTCCCAACATCACTCTTTTGGTTGCCCCACATACGAGGAACCCTCTCTCTCTCTCTCTCTCTCTCTCTCTCTCTCTCTCTCTCTCTCTCTCTCTCCTCTCTCTCCTCCGTCCACTATGGAATTACACGCAACATTTGTGAACTGAAATTTATCGAAAGGATTATATAGATATTTCATGAAAAAACTAGGCGCTAACAATTGGGAAAATGTGTAATCGACCCAAAAAGTTTACTTTATAGGACATTTAAAACGTAAAATTCGAGATACCTTGGCACGATATAAAACTTTATTCACAGGAATTCAATTGAACGAAAGTGGAAAATCGATGATTGATTAACGTTACGAGAATTTCCAACAGTAAATTTCGTATTTTTGCACCAAATCGATTAATACTTCCAATGTTTTCTGATGAGTACTAAAATTACCAGCTATATATATATATATACTGTATATATAATATATATATATATATATATATATATATATATATATATATATATATATATATATATATATATATATATACAATACTAGTGTTGGATAGCAATATGCAATATTGGAAAGCTGCAAGCTAACACATGTCCCGTATTGATTTGCTTAGAGATGTTGCAATGAAAATATCCGCATTATTCATTTTCCAGTTGCATTAACATTCATCACAACCCTTGAAACGAACGTACAGAAGGACATTAATCGTTTATAATCAAATAGATGATAAATTTTGATCTAACTATTGAATACTGACCAAAAGAGAATATTTATGTTTTCGCCGTCACAAGACTCCGAGGAGTTCTAGCATGCCGGATACTTGACTGGCTGGGAAGAAAATCTCTCTCTCTCTCTCCTCTCTCTCTCTCTCCTCCTCTCTCTCTCTCTCTCTCTCCTCGTCTCTCTCTCTCTCTCTGTGGGTGTGTCGGTGGTGCGCGCGCTCACACATACGACTCATGTACGCAACTCCGAAACATTTGTTCAAAAGCTATTAAGATGATCAGACATTTCACACAACGAAACTCTATACCCCCCCTTTCTCTCTCTCTCTCTCTCCTCTCTCTCCTCTCTCTCTCTCTCTCTCTCTCTCACACACACACACACAGCCACTACGTACACAAGCAGACCCTCTATTCTTATCATCATTATCACCATCAAAATGAACACTCGATACAGACCTTATTTTTGTCTCCCAGATGACTTAACCCTAATTCGATCCCCCTTCTCTCGCTCATTTCCCTATCCCCCCCACCCAAGAGGTCCCCCACCATCGCAAGTGGTTTATTTAAACCTAACGGTTCCTTACTAGGGGGGAGGGGGGAGTAGGCACAACTACATATTTGTAATACCCCCTTTGTGTTGACATTAAAACATTGTTAATTTGTCTTTAAACATTTGAATGTTTACGATATGTCGCTTTGGATGTAGAGAAGGTTATGGAGATAAAGATTCATCTAGTTTTACAAGGCTTGACTGGAAGACAAAGAAAGATGGCTAAAAAAAAAAAATAATAATGACTCATACTTAAAATCTCAAACGGATAGACAGACTATATAGATGCATAGATATTTAAGAAATAGGATCAAGATAGCTGGATAAATCAAGGTAATACAGTAGGACTGAGATTAATCTTTCGGGGTACTTGTGGATAATGGCGGGAGGTAGGAGTCGAAGCGAGGCTATATCCCTCACGAGGAAGGAAGAGAAAATATGGCTGAGGAAACTATCCTCATCAAAGAAGGGCCTAACCAAGGTCTAACTATAGGAGGAAAATATAGAAGAAAAAACCAAAATTACAACTAAGAGAGAAGACAAAAAACACGACACAAAACAACTGCACCAACACAAAAGAAGCATTATTTTAGCACTGCGGCCTCATATTCATTTCCTGTTTTCATGTGTTTGTTTGTTAATTTTCTCTCTCCTTCCAACCAAAGACTGGCACTTGGATTGTTTTTTTTTTTTTTTTTTTTTTTTTTTAGGCTTTTTAACCATGTCGATTTTGATCGTTAAGAGGACCTGTCACCTTTAGCTTTCATTGATCTCTGGGTAAATCAATCTATTTTTGGGTATTTCCGTTGTGAATAGTAAATTACGATGTACGCCATCTTAAAAAATAAGACCTATTTTTCTTTTAGTTAAATTCAGTTTCTGGTGTTAAATCTAACTTTAACGTTGAATCTATATAGACTCAAGAGTTTATATCTCAACAAATGAAGGTTTTAAGCGATAAAATATCTTATCTTTCCGATTCTAACGAAAGAAAATCTTACTTTCAAGCAAATAAACCTTACAATACCTCTTACTTAGGGCAATCTACCGATTAAATCTTACTTTTAAATTTAACTTACGATTTAAGGTTATTTTTAACTTAAGGGTACATCAGCCAGGCCGATGCTGGCAAGGGGACCTGTGCGAGGCTAACTGGATTTCGCGGATCAATATATTCGCGATTTATTTTTACGCTATGTCACCTTCGCTTTCTCTTCCTCACCCATCACAATGAACACCCATTAATACAATTCCTACAGCTTACTCTAAGAATAAATCGGAGACAAATCTAACACAGCCATGAATATACGTAACGCCAAATTAAATTTCACGGTGACCATCCATCTCTCAAGGACGTTGGCCTGACCAAGCCCCCCAAAAGATGGAGGCTGTACTTTGCGTTCTAATTCTTTTTAAATTAATGGCGTCTATATAAATGGTTTAATATGCTTTGCTTTCAGCCCAGAGACAAATCAAGCTGGAAAATCCCTAACACGAAAAAATCGACATTGGCAGCCATTTATATGCCATCACTTTCCATTGTTTGAATTTGTAGTAATCTTTTTTAAGAGCTTCGTTGGGGATATGTTAAAATATATATATAAAATTCTTTCACTACTGACTTAAAAGTGCTGACTAAACTGAATTATTTACCACTGATATCCACTAATGTTGTAAACGTGAATTCATCATAGGCTCAAATGTGTACATATCAACGAATAGCAGTAACAGGACTGACGTGGCAATGGTTGGGCCACCGGCTAGAAACAACCTCATGCGCGTATTATTGGAACCGAAAACTCCCTAGTCCAGGATTGAAATGTCCCCAGATTAGAAAAAAAAATTAATTCCGTAATATTAACCCTTTATGAGGATTTGGTTATAAATTATAATGATTAATTTCATTCTTTTATATTACGTTAAGAATCTATTAGCAAATAAACATACCAGCGTTATTCCTAAACTCCCTAGTCCAAGATTGAAATGTCCCCAGATTAAGAAAAAAAAATAAAATTCCGTAATATTAACCATTTATGAGGATTTGGTAAGAAACCATAATGAACAATTTAATTATTTTATATTAAGTTATGAATCTATTAGAAAATAAACATACCAGCGTTATTCCTAAATCTAGAAAAAAAAAATCAATCTAGTTTAGGGATTTTCCCTAGAAATGAGAACCCTCGTCAGAATACCATAGATAAAAAGATTTTCTCAAAATTTATATTTACGGGATTTATTTACATCAATTGAGTTAGATAAACATAAAGGTTATTATCAATGTTATGAACAATGAACAAAGAATAATGACCAGCTTTCTTTCAACGTCTTAATCAAATAGAACGATAGTCTTAGAATTCATCCTTAAAATATATATACCAAGAATAATCTTATAATATATTTCCAATTCTATATAAATTATTACCAATATTACGGATAAAACATAGAAATAAAAAAGACAAGCTCATTTTCTGAACACTTTTGTGTCGACGCCAACTGAGTTCAAGACTCCACCACGCCTATGACGTCAGCCAATCAATACTCTCTCTTCTCTCATTCTTTCCTTTTATTGCTTTTATTTCTTGCCTAGGTTGGTTATTTCATTCTCATTATGGCATTTCCAAATCCAAGTAACATTGCATACCCCTGTGCAACTTTGGGTGATTTTTATCACAGGAGTTTTACCGTATATGAGATAGCAACGCTACTTATAATAATACTTAAATTAATAGGAAAAGGCAACTTGAACCCTTGCAGCGAGAAAGAATCGTATAAACAGTTTATGACTTCTGTTATTATAGATACTTAAGCTTTTTTTTT
>NC_090752.1:60785102-60812602 GCF_036898095.1 Palaemon carinicauda | reverse complement strand
TCACCATCACCTTCCGCAGTGGCCAAACCACAGACAAGACTAAGGACATAAAGCCTTTGCCTTGCAGTGGACTAGAAATGGCTGTATTTGTTGTTGTTGTTGTTGTTGTATTCTATCAATCACGAAGGGAAATACTTCGTTGTTCCAGATTGTAGACGTTTGTTTTGTATGTTTCAAACATTGCTACTGGCATAACTCAGCAATTCAATACACCGTGGAATATTTCAGTCTCTTCTGTTTATGTACACAACCCTAGAAATATAATTAGTCCAAACCCTGACCCGTAAACCTCATTATCCGGCAGAAAATTGAGGCGTCATGCAAGAATCCATCTTGTTTTTTATGTCTATCTAAAATGCTGACCCTGGTTGAATATGTGCCCAAGTTCTTCCTTGTACGAGATGTCCCTTCTTACTCTAATCTAACTTAAGGTACAGCACCTTACCTGACTTGGATGACATTGTAGAAGTGGCTGACTGGTTTCTAATCAGGAGTGGCGTAAAAACAGACACTTTTTTCCACTAAAGTTATTTTTTTTTATTGTAGATCCTTTAAAAACTCATTCGTAAGAATCAAGAGCTGCTATCACATTCACTATAGTAAACCAGTTTATGACACACCGGCCACTTAACTTCGATATCAATTAAAAAAAAGCGCATTCGACTAAAAGGCCACTGAACTTTGATCTTCTTCTTCTTTTTCCCATTTCTATGTGGGGTCGATGTTTCTGGTCAGCTTTCTCCATCTACTTCTGTCCCACACCTCATCATCCAGTTAATCCCTTTGATCAAGGTCTGGGACAGAGGTAGATGGAGAAAGCTGACCAGAAACATCGACCCCCACATAGAAGTGGGAAAAGATGTAGACAAAGAAGAAGAAGAAGAAGACGAAGAAGAAGAAGAAGAAGATAAAAGTTCAGTGGCCTTTTAGTCGAATGCGCTTTATTTCATTGATATCGAAGTTAAGTGGCCGCTGTGTCATAAACTGGTCACTGAACTTTGATATCAATTAAATAAAGTGAATTCGACTAAACGACCACTGAACTTTAACATCAATTAAATAAAGTGTATTTGACCAAACGGCCACTTAAATTCGATATCAATTAAATAAAGCGCTTTTGACTAAACGGCTACTGAAATTCGATATAAATTAGATAAAGCATATTCGACTAAACGACCACTGAACTTTGATATCGATTAAATAAAGCATATTCGACTAAATGGCCACTTAACTTCGACATCAATTAAATAAAGGGCATTCGACTGAACGGCCACTGAACTTCGAATTCTTCGATATCAATTAAATAAAGTGCATTCGACCAAACGGCCACTGAACTTCGATATCAGTTAAATAGATTGCAATCATTTGATCATTGATTATAATTGCATACTACACAAATCCACATTCAGACTAACTGTATGTTCAACTGGCTCCTCCAAACCAATCCATGTAGGAACCAAGAAACTCCAAAAAAAAAGCAACTACCCTAAGCTGAGTAGCCTATAACTGTGACATCTCATAAAGGTATATATGAATCCTTTAACTCCAAATCTAGGGACTTACAAACCATGCCACATATCAACATGGCTATTTCAGACTAGGCTACCGTGTGGCCAATGACTACAAAGGTAGATTCAACCCTTGATGAATGGTTAAAGATGTCTGGTTTCAGTTCCAGCTTCGTCAGAATAGATACACACCAGGACGTCGGCCGGGAAAATTAAAGCATCCACTGTGGTGCCCCAACACAGCAGTGGCCTTTCCGGTGAACAGCTTAAATTCATGGTCCCAGGCGGGGATCGATATGCCACCATGCGAATGCTAGGCAAACACGTTACTACTATACTAGCCATGAGGGTAGTATTAACTTACTGGCTACTTTCAGACCAAGTCTGTAAAAACCAAGCTACTCAACTACTTGGAATTCGACTCCCCCATTCTGACTTGCCACATTATCACAAAAAGCTCAAAGAAAAAAATACAGATTTGAAGATTTGTCAACAACAATGGATGCACGTAACTTAACATTACTTAGCATAGGGCACCAAACTACTTCAGTTCCTGTGCTTACATACTCAACTTTAGAATCCAACTACACCATTCTGACTTGCCAGATTATTATTGCTATTGCAGAGCTGAAAAAATATACACAGTTGAAGATATGACAACAATAGATGTATGTAACTTAACCTTACTTAGCCTAGGCCACCAAACTACATCAGTTTCAGTACTTACATGCTCATCAAGTTAGGACACAATTCCCCCATCTTGACTTGCCAGATTATTATTACAGAGCTCAAAAGAAAATTACAGATTTGAAGACATGATACAACAATATATGCCTGTAACCTAACCTTACTTAGCCCAGAGCACACTATATCATAAGTATGTTTTGAACCAATGAATGGTCTTATGAAGTGGATTAGAGTGACTAAAATTTCCTACATACATCTCAGAGTTTGAATTAGTTTCAGGAGATCAAAACAATTTATACGGTTCTTTTTATTATCGGGCATTTTGTTACAAATTCTGTTCATAAGATAATAAAAAAGAACTACCAAAAAAGTCTAGTTCTTTACATTCACTGGATTTCAAATGTTAGTTTGACTCATAAAATGAAGCTGGAAGATCATGTTAAATAGCTTTAATTACAATATTTATTTGGGATTATAAGGCTATAATTATCGGGTACTATGAAGCAATATTAAGTCATATAATAGATATCACTTGACAAAAATATTGTGAGCCTCACATCACAGAAAATCCTACTTAGAATAAGCTTTGATAAATGCTGGTGGCATATTTGAGCCTGCGAGGAAATAAGATATTCACAACTCACATCTTGAAATATAACATAACATAAAATAGCTTCTTATACCTGTTTCATATAGATATGCATAAATGCTCAAGAATATATCATATTAAAATGCTGGTTCATAAACTTGGTCATAAATTCTTGCATAAACCAGGATTTCTCCATGTGCACAAACTAGAAATATTTACAATTATAGCGGAAGACATTTCAATTATAAATGCAATAGAGTCTTTCACGGCTTATTCTAAACTACTCAAAAACACCAAGGTGGACAAGTGATAGATGTACAAGTGCACAGTGATAAGCTACAGGTATATAAAATGTAAACTTACAGTAAAAGGCAAATCCATGTACCAAGGTGTTTAGTAAGAGCTGCTTCAAGTAATAAGATTTTTGTGACTAAATTTTTCCTAAATAAATGACATCGTGTCTCACGTATCAGAGACTCATGATAAGAGAACAAATAATTTTAATGTTTTTTGTTCTGTTGATATTCACATGTTATATGGGACAGCTATATAAGATAAAAGTCAGGGCTACATTATCCGTAAGGCTGACTAGGTTGAAGCCTAAGGGCCCAACAAGGGCAGGGGCCCAGTAAGAGCAGGAGTCCAGCAAGAGCAGGAGTCCAGAAAGAGCAGTGGCTAAGCAAGAGCAGGGGCCCAGTAAGAGCAGGGTCCAGCAAGAGCAGGGGCCCAGTAAGAGCAGAGGTCCAGTAAGAGCAGGGGTCCAGTAAGAGCAGGAGTCCAGCAAAATCAGGGGCTCAGCAAGAGCAGGGGCCCAGCAAGAGCAGGGGCCCAGTAAGAGCCGGGGTCCAGTAAGAACAGGAGTCCAGCAAGATCAGGGGCTCAGCAAGAGCAGGGGCTCAGCAAGAGCAGGGGCCCAGCAAGAACAGGGCCCCAGTAAGAGCAGGGGTCCAGTAAGAACAGGGGTCCAGCAAGAGCAAGGGTCCAGTAAGAGCAGGGGCCCAGTAAGAGCAGGGGCCCAGTAAGAGTAGGGGCTTGTGCAACTTTTTTCTTTTAGTGTTGAATGTGAAAACTACGGATTATTTACTTCATTTGTAATATTATTGTAATAGATTGCAAGAAAAGAGAGCGCGAAATATGTCGGGGAGTCCACTGGGGGATGTGAAAGGGCTCAAAGAACCTCGAAGCCTCAGTGTCATGTCATGGGTTAACGTACTGATAAATATATCTATATAATGCCCAAATGGATGTTCAGGCACAATATATTACTCAAGAAAATCTCTATTAGATTTCTACTATCATGTATCAGTTAAGGATAATACAAATCCTGTGCAAAGGCCATCTACTTTCAAGCTGGCAACCGTCTGTCGGGAGCGCAAATCATATCAAAATGATTAATCACCTGTTGCTAAAGGTTCTTTTGCTTCATTCCGACTCACAGTTGTCAGAACCTCTGTTAACTGGCTTGTTGCCAAAGACAAAAGTGAGTCGGCTTTTTCAACCTGATTTGCTACATTTACCAATTCGGTAGTAATTATCTGAGAAACTGAGGAAAATGGTTTAGATGTTTTCTCTGTTCTTTTACTATCAACAAGATTTATAGGATCGGCTGTATTAGGGCTGTTTTCTAACTGTGGTTCTGTCCCATCAGATTCCTGGTCGCTAATAATGGTTTCTGCAATGTCGACGGCTGCCTCTGCATCATAAACTACAGTTGCATCTGACTGGCCTAGCTCACTAACTTTACCGATAACTTCCACACCAGAGGTCTCTGTTATTTCAGCCGAGATCTCAACATCAAATATATCCGCTACATCAATTCCATGTGGTTGTGAATCCCGATTTGCATCTCCACTTACCTTTTCTAATTCAATGTCAATAGCAGGGCTGTTCCTAGTAGGTGTTGGTGTTCTAGATTCCCTTTTGAAAGAGCCAAAGTACTTCCTGAAACCAGTAGGTGTTGGCGTTCTAGACACCCTTGTTATGGCGTCAAAGTACCTCATAATTCCAGTAGGAGTTGGCGTTCTAGATTCCTCAGTAATTGCACCTAAATATTTTTTTAACCTAGAAGGGGTTGAAGGCCTAGATTCCTTTGAAATGTCTTTAGAATGATTACCGATAGTCCGAGATTTACCTGAAGTAATCTTTTGCGTCGATTCATCTGGGCCAACATGGTAACCCTGATAGGAAGCAGTTGGTTCTGTACCATCCAATTCACTGTTTGAAGACTTCTGATTATCATCATCATTCAAGTGACTATATTTCAAGGTACCAATCAAGGTTTCAGAATTGTCCTCACTGTTAGTGATAATGACTGCCTCCGTTATATTGATTACAGAAAAATCTGGAGAGGATTTAGAAACTCCCTTTCCCTCATCTATCTTTGAAAAATCTTCTGATGGCACGTGAAGTGAATCTTTGTCATACTCAGTTTTACTTCCATGTCTCGGATTATGTAAATCTGTTGAAGTCAGTGATCTTGAATCTGATGTCTCTAATGTAATAGTCCTATCAGCCGTATCACTCATTACTAAATCTACTTCTTCTTCGTCATAGATCTCTGCAGCCTCATTTGCAATTTGATGGACCGTTTCTGCATATTCGATAACAATATCAGGTATACTGGTTTCAGTGAAATCATCTCCATCCAAGGGATGACTCATTTCTACCACATTATTAATGTCGTCGGTATGTGAAGATTTTCTACGTTGAATGTACTCATGGAGGGTGTGAGACCTCTCAAATTCATCCTCTGTAGAAGTCATGCTGATTTCAGTCCCAGCATATGATGTATCAGTTAAAGTGAAATCATCATCATCATCATCTTCATCATCATCATCAGTGGAGCCAATCATCTCCATATACGAGAAGAGTTTTTGTCTTTGACGTGCTTCCGACGACACTATGGAGGATGACGTACTTGCATCACTGAGTTTCCTTTGAAAATCATCTGGAGGAAGAATTTCATTTGTCTCGAGCGCCTCAGAAACAGGGTCTATTTGATCCGAAGGATCAACGGATGCAACATCGATGTATGCGGTTTTGGATATTGCAATGATCAAATCCTCTATATCTTTCCCAACAGAACTACAGGTACTTGATACACTATCCCTCCTGTCCCAGACAGAAGGGATTACTGCTGAATAATCATCTAAATAGCTGGAATGTCCATCAGAAGAGAATTCAGATGATGTGAATACATTCTCCATTGCAATTTCTGCAGAGTTTGTAATTTCATGTTTTGCATTCAGAGCTGTCTCCTCAGTGTATGACATGTCAGGGTCATCAATTTGGGACAAATCTACCTCAGTGGGGGAAGGAACAAATTCAGAAGCTATGCTTGCATCAGAGTACTTTCTGGAGCTGTCTAGTAAATTCCTATCATTAGCATTTGTTAACTCTAGGCCAACTTTTTCTTCGTTAGCTGCATCAATGCCAATAGACTCCTCCAAATTACTCACAGCATCAACTTCATTTGCAAAAATGATTTCTGAATCCTCAATACTTTCTGCATCTAAAGTGTCTGTGGGAGTGAAATATCCTTCACTGCGTAAAGCTTTTGCCGCATACCTTTGGTAAGCGACTCTATCAATAAATCTACTTTCAATTCTACCAAGATCTGGTGTCCTTGTGCCAAGAACATCAATGTCAGGAGTGCCTGATGTAATATTCTCAACCTCAACAACATCAGCAAACATAGCACTTACATCAATGGTCTCTTCATCACCAACACCCTCAGGCACTTCAACACTCATCACACCAATTCTGTCTCCTTCTATGATGTCCACATCCAGAGCATTTGCAAATACAGTTGCAACTTCAATGTCCTCCAGGTCAAGGAGGTCTGCTTCAGCAACCCCTTCATCATCAATATTTACATTATTGCTATCAATTCTATACATTGATGTATCAGCAGCAACATAAATATCTGCCCCTATTTCTACAGAGTCATCATGAATGACTGCGCCAGTCAAGTCACTTCTAGCAATTTCCACAGCACAAAGATTGTCAACATTCGCGTGGTGCATTTCTGTGCTGATATCGTCTTCAGAAAAATTTGCAAACTCAGCATAATCTTTTTCCGTTTCCTCTCTATTACTCTCGCTAATCATTTCAGTAGTAATCGAAAGCGCATCCACGACATCTTCCGGAGCATTTTCAATACCAATAACATTAATGTCCTTTGCATCAATGTGCTTCATTCCAGTGTCTTCAAATTTCAATTCATTCATATCTGTCACTTGAACATAATGTTCACTTACGTCAGAGCTGTCTTTCATTTCATCTCCATCAATGTATTGAACATTAGCTATATCGATACCATGAATTTCATCGTTACCAAGTTCAGCTCTAACAGCATCATTAGGAATATCACTTGTACCTATAGATTGGTTAAGATATAGAATTTCACTTTCCTCTGATTTCTTCTGAGTTGTTAAGTCTCTTCCAGAGCAGTTATCTGTCCCTGAAATGCTATCTTCATCGTCCAGTTGAACTTCTTGAAATGTTTCATTGGAGTCTCTTTCAATGGCATTTATATTCATTTCAGGAATAGCTATACTATCTTTTGAACCATCCAGTTCATGGTCGATCTTTTTAATGCCGAAACTCGCCATGATCTCATTTTCTTCGTTTCCAGACTTTTCTTTGGAGTTTTCTACATCATGTTCTGTACTGTAACTTATTTCTTGATAAGAGTCTTCACTTTCTTCGACAATATCAGGAAGGGGAACTGCATTAACATTTGAATTAACCGTCTCGCTTTGAGTTAGTGCATCCTCAATTACTTGGTTAACAAAAGTTTCTTCGATGTAGCTAGCACAGGGTTCTCTTAGATAAAAACCATCATTTCCACTAATGACAAGGTTATCAAAATTATCTGAACTAATTTCCACAACAAACTCATTTTCTAAAAGATTTGTTCCCTCCGTAACTTCAGTAGCACTTGAACTGGCATTTTCCTCTGCATAAAGGTTTGTTTGAGAGACTGCTTCATCTAGCAAATTGAAAACCTGCATTTCTTCCAAATTTCTATTTTCCAGTTCTGTAAGAATTGGTTTTCCAATATCATATATTGAAATTTCATTTAGGTTTTCATTCGATCCTTGGGAAGAAAACAGATCAGATCCCAAAACATTTATTGTGTCAGCCATCAAGTTCATGTTTCCAGCTTTACTTGAGTCCAGGTTTTGAATTGATGGTAACTCTAATTGCAAGTCATCGGTTTTTTCAAAAGTCGTTGATATATGTGGCAACTCCTCCCTTGACTCGAACGTGTCTGTCTTGTCATAATCACCTTGAACATTCTTCATCATTATAGAATTCTCATTTGAATTAAGTGGTTGTATTTCTTTGGCTTTTGATATGCCAGGTATTTCTACAGACGTCTTCCTGGATTCATTATCCATGGATTTTTCAGTACTGTTTACTTCATGCTGCTTTGCAGCATTTTTCACAGTAGACTCAAATTTTGGTTCATCATTTTCAAGCTCATTAGTTTGCTTTAACTCTAGGGCATCAAACTTCAGTATTTCGGGCACCAATGTGATATGTTTTAGATCTTTAACATTTTCCTTACTGGGTTCAGTCGTCCGTAGATTAAAGCCAGCGGCAATTCTTTTAACATAACCTCTATCCTGGGACTCTGCACCCACGAATTCTTTGATAGCAGGGGTAAAATTCTGAGACTTTTGATCTTTAGAGTCTGATTTGATCAAAGTTTTGTCTTGTTCTTCTGCCAATCTTTGTTTATGAAATATTGAATCAAAATAGTCTATATCAGATGAATGTTGCTCATTTGGTAAGCTTCTCTCTGGGTGAATACCTCCACCATTTCCTTGTAGTTTTGAGGCATCATCCAAACATTCAGTTGCTTCTTGGTCAGGACCACATAAATCTGTTGAATATATAAGATTTGAATCCAAATCAGCCCGAATTGAAGAGTTTGTTTCTGAAATTTGTGCAATTTCCATTTCAGAATTCATTTGTGAACTTGTCTCAAGAGGGATATCAGGCAATTCATTCACTTCTTTGACCTCAGATGTTATTTTATCCTCGCCTAAATCAATATGACCTCCTTCAGAAGAAAGTTCATTGCGATATTCATAATCCACAGAGCCTTGGATACCTAGTGATAATAAAAGAGAGCGCTGGCTGTCACTTATTGTTGTTGGTGCTCCGTCAAAACTTGAACTAATGTCAGAAACCTCCAAAACTGCTGATTCAGTATTCTTATAATCATCTTTCACTGACTGATTTTCTACATCTTTTGGTATTGTAGTGTTTTTTTCATACGTTTGGGTTAGTCTTTCACCTTCTCTTGATGCATTTGACTTTTTCACAAGACTTTCGGTTGCATTAGCAGTAGATATTCTTGTACTCGTTTCTCTACTTGATGTTGAAATACTCTCTTTTGCAAATTCCAACTTTTCCGTGTCAAGTTGTTGATCGCCTAAGTTTGTTGTCTCGCGAGTATCAAATTCTAATCTTTCAGACACTGATTTCACAGGATTATCCTCTTTGACCTTTTCCTTGTTCAGCTCTCTTACCAGGCGGGTAAAGCTAGACGCAATTCTCCTCACGTAACCAATTCCCTCAGAATGAGACTTTGATACAGATGAGCTTTTAACAATAGGTGCATGACCGTGAGAGTCTGGATGTTTAATTTCAACTTTTACTAAAGCTTTGTCTTCTTTTGTAAATCCTTTTTTGGTTTTTGCTTTGATATTTTCAGAACTAATTTGCAGTTCTGAGTTGTCAATAGTGGGATATTCTGCTCTTTGACCAGTAGCATTTGAATCAACAAAGCATCTTTTATCCGAATCTATTCTAGCTTGAACTGAAGCATTTGTTTCACATGGTTGTGATCCTTCCATATCTGTATCTAGTTCAAATGGTTCTCCACTTGGAAATTCAGAAGATTCTGATGGAAAGTTAGTTGAACTTGCTATGTTTGGGTCCTCAAGTGTCAAGCTGACCTTCTCTAAATCAGCCTCATACATTTCGGAGGGCTGAGGACCACTATCTTCCAAATACATTGGCGTTTGTACATCCATAGTATCTACAGTATGTTTCAAACCATTCTCAACTTGAATTTCAGATGACTGCGTTCCTTCAAAATCAGAAGTTGTGAGATCTGATCTCTTTGACTCAGGCATGATTTCCACAGTAAACTCTGATATGAGAGCTTTCATTTCATTATGACCTTGCTTAGAAGGGGATCTATTCTCTACTAGTTGATTCTCACTTGCAAGGTCAACAAAACCACTATTTTCATTTACAGATTCTATCTCAGAAATGTCTAAGTCAACCAAGCTATGATTTGGTGATTTTTGGTTATCAGACATCTTCAATGTGGAAGAACCACTGTCATGTACATCTTTTTCATTAGATTCTTCTACTTCAGATACAACTCTCTCATGTTTTGCTAATTCTTCTACAGCCAATATTGTCCCTTGAGGAGAAATTTCATTTACAGATTTGGGTATTAGTACACGAATGTCTTCAGCATTTTTATCCGCTGATTCTTGTAAAGATTTTTCATTGAAATTGTTAGGAAATTTTTCATCTTCAGATTCAAGCAATTCCATACTTTCATCATAAGCTTCGTCTAATCCATCGGAATGATTTCCATCAAGAGCATTGATTCTTGTAGATTCTCCAACAGGAGTTCCTTTAGCAAGAGCTTGATCAGTTGACAATTTTATTTCAGATGGTGTTGTTACATCAGATTCCTGAGGCCAATCATCTTCACTAAAGACTTTTGTGTCTCGAGAACTTGCATGATTAACATTAAAGTTTTGTTTATTTTCATCAATTGGATTTGCTTCCACCTCTGTCTGATCAGAATTTGGTGGGGACAGTTCTCCATTATCAGAATATTTTGACTCTTCTTCTGAGATATGGTCGACAATTACTAATCCGACTGTACTATGGGGCTCTTCTAAATCCAGTCTTGCATAGTCCTCATCAGGCAATTCTGATTTCAATGGCTCTTCCACATCAGTCCCAGGATCAGGTGAAACTTGGATAGAAAAAGAACTGAAGAGAGCTGGGCCAGTCTCCTGCAATTCTAACTGATTTAAATCTTCGTTACCAGACAATTTCATTTCTGGGGATATTGTTTCAGCATGTGAAGCAAGTAACTCATTTGATTCATACTGGTAATGCTTCCCTGTGCCCGAGTCTTCTTCGTTCTTTTCATCCGAAAAGAGAAATTTGGTGGCATTTGCGTTGTCGGATTTCAGCTCCGGAAAATTTAGTTCATCTGAAAGTTTTTGATTGGTTAGTTTAGGAGTAGAAGAAGTAGTTTGTAAATCTTGGCTATCAGCTGTTTGTTTTTCATTTGATAAACTTTTGTTGTTGAATTCTTTCATCATGTAATCCTTATCTTCATCAAGCTTCATTTGTACAGATGTCTCCAAAGATGTTTCTGATTCAGAAGACTGTGAAAGAAACAATTCTGAGTTGACAGTAACCTCGACGTCAGACTGATCTGAATTTAAATCCACATCTTTAACAGACACAAGGCTGCCTTTCTCTACACTGACATCTTCTGTTCCTTGCAATCCTTGACTATTCTCTTCATTAAATTCCAAAGAAAGTATAGCTTCAGATTCACCATTATTCTCCTGATCTTTTGAATCTGTACCTTGAGGTCTTTGTGTTGATACAGCTTCCTTTGTGAATATGTCCAATTCTAAAGCTACCTTTCGAATAACTGTGTTTTCTAATAGTTTTGGGTCATGGTATACCTCCTCGCTCTCTTTTTCCATCGCCCCTTCTCTACCAAGCTTATATGATTCAAAAACTTGTGTCTTTGGTGTTTCTGTAAGAAAAGTTTTGTCTGTAGCATTCTGAAATGCTGCAGTATCATTCACAACAGGTTCAGGTATTTGTGTGTTTTCGTATTTAGAGTCTATCAAATCTTCTCCCTCTGAGACATCAACTTCAGAATATATCACATCACACTCTTTGCATGTGTCAATTGGTGTATCTATTTCAGGAAGAATATTCTCTGCAGTTTGCAGAGTAGGAGCTAGATTATATATTTCGTCTCGATCTGATAAGCTAGTTAAATCTTGATCAGGTATCATCTTTGAATCAGAAGATTCTCGAGTTGCTACAGCATGTTCCTTGAACTTCCTCGAGTCATCTGATTTTCCCTCGGCAAAATCCTCCTCAAGTAAATATGCATCATACACTTCATGTAAGTCGTTTTTATTTGAAATCTCTGACGTTTTTGTTTCACTGAGAATTATTTCATCACTGTCCAATTTGGGCAGTATATTATGATCACCAGGAAGTTCTACCTTTTGCATTTGAAAGACTTTGTCATTTAATGCACCTGACTCAAGCAAATCTATTTTCAAAATTATTTGGTGGCTGGAAGCTGCCACGACATACGGACTTAGTTCAATTGGCGTTGACAAGAGTGGACCTTGGTCTCTAGAGATTTCTGAATTTGCAGGATATTCACCAGAAGCTTCTCCAAAGAGTAATTTGGAATCTGATTCTGTTGTCACAGCCTGTCTTTCCTCTATTGATTTTTCTTTAAATGACTCAGGTTTAACAGAAGGACTTTGATCAAGAGTATTTTGCGAGCGAGATGCGTCAGGTTCTTCATCCGACTCTGATGATTGTAAAGATTTGTTTTCTTTAACACGTTGTTCACCTGAAGTCTCCTGTTCATGAGGACATAGCTCACCCTTATTTGATTCTAGTATAGTTTGGTAACTTGGAGATTCTAACTCTAAACCATCTATCTTGTTTGAATTTTGGCTTCCTAATTCACTTTCCAAAGATTCAATTTTTAGTTTAGCCTCACCGGCAGCAAATTCTAATTCAGAAAACCATTGATTCGAAACATGTAATTCACTAGATTGTGTTTCTTCTTTGTATTGTTGATCTGATTCCCCCTCAACAGACAGTGTTGATATTTTACCTCCTTCTCCTCTTCCCACTTCTTCTTTCAAGGAAAGAACAGAAGGCTGAACTTGAGCATAGGAACTTAGAGGATAAGAGGGTTCATATTCAATCTGTGACCCTGAAACTTCTTGCAACGAATTTTGTTTTTCTGTGCCAAAACCAGATATATCAGAATCTGAATATGACACTGTTTTGGCCACAAGAAGTTCTAGCTGTGACTTCTCCAACTCTTTTTCATGCAACGCATTTGAGTCAAATAGATTTCCCTGCAGCTCTTCACTGTGTGAATTTACAATTCTATATGAGCTTATTTCTTTGTGCATTGAACTAGGCAAATTTTGGTATTCAGATGCCTGTTTAGAAAAATTCAAATCCTTATATTTTGATTCTTCCGTGTATGTTAGTTTTGATGTTTTCATATTCAGACCAAATATTTCATATTCTATTTCACCTACTACTTCTTCATTTTTATTACTGCCACTAGACTCCAGTTCAGGTTGGTCTGAACCAGAAGACCTCTGTGACTGTAAAAGTTCTGATTCTGAAATATCTGATTCTGAAACTTCAATTTGAGATCTTGATTTAGTGTAACCATACTCCAGTCCAGCTTGTTCTGGGTCAGAAGGCCTCTGTGACTGAAAAAGTTCTGATTCTGAAATATCTGCTTCTGAAACTTCAATTTGAAATCCTGGATGTTTTACAAAGTCTTCTCCTAAAGTTTGTAATTCTAGTGAAGGCTCCTCACCAGAAGCAGACATATATGAAGCACTTACATCACTGGACTCTGAGTGTACCACGTTACGTTCATGTAAAACATCAGGGTCTGGAGAAACAAGTTTAGATAAAGAGTTAACTGAAACAATTACATCATCGAAAGTAGCTTTCATGGATTCTGACATATCTTGACCATCAAGATTTTCTTGTTTAATAAACTCTATATCACTAAAATTAGATTCTCCTTTATTTTGATTGGTTGATTTTTCTTTGTTAGATACTGATGCAATGTCAAATTCTGCTTTTGTCCCCTCTTCAAACTGTTTCTCACGTTGAGTTTCATCTGAAGAATCTGGTAGTTTAGAAGAACCCTCTTCAGATTCTGCTTTTGCCACTTCTTCAACCTGCTTCTCCGGTTGAGTTTCATCTGAAGAATCTGGTAGTTTAGAAGAACCCTCTTCAGATTCTGCTTTTGCCACTTCTTCAACCTGCTTCTCCGGTTGAGTTTCATCTGAAGAATCTGGTAGTTTAGAAGAAGAATCCTCAGATTCTGTTTTTGCCCTTTCTCCCTCAACCTGCTTCTCACTTTGAGTTTCATCTGAAGAATCTGGTAGTTTAGAAAAAGCCTCTTCAGATTCTGTCTTTGCTCTTTCTCCCTCAACCTGCTTCTCACTTTGAGTTTCATCTGAAGAATCTGGTAGTTTAGAAAAATCCTCTTCAGATTCTGCTTTTGTTACTTCTTCAACCTGGTTCTCACTTTGAGTTTCATCCGAAGAATCTGGTAGTTTAGAAGAATCCTCTTCAGATTCTGCTTTTGTCACTTCTTCAACCTGCTTCTCACTTTGAGTTTCATCTGAAGAATCTGGTAGTTTAGAAGAATCCTCTTCAGATTCTGCTTTTGTCACTTCTTCAACCTGCTTCTCACTTTGAGTTTCATCTGAAGAATCTGGTAGTTTAGAAGAATCCTCTTCAGATTCTGCTTTTGTCACTTCTTCAACCTGCTTCTCACTTTGAGTTTCATCTGAAGAATCTGGTAGTTTAGAAGAATCCTCTTCAGATTCTGCTTTTGTCACTTCTTCAACCTGCTTCTCACGTTGAGTTTCATCTGAAGAATCTGGTAGTTTAGAAGAACCCTCTTCAGATTCTGCTTTTGTCACTTCTTCAACCTGCTTCTCACGTTGAGTTTCATCTGAAGAATCTGGTAGTTTAGAAGAACCC
This sequence comes from Palaemon carinicauda, assembly GCF_036898095.1. NCBI lineage: Eukaryota > Metazoa > Arthropoda > Malacostraca > Decapoda > Palaemonidae > Palaemon > Palaemon carinicauda. The sequence goes on along the minus strand of NC_090752.1, from coordinate 60,797,962 downwards.
TCTTCAGATTCTGCTTTTGTCACTTCTTCAACCTGCTTCTCACGTTGAGTTTCATCTGAAGAATCTGGTAGTTTAGAAGAACCCTCTTCAGATTCTGCTTTTGCCACTTCTTCAACCTGCTTCTCCGGTTGAGTTTCATCTGAAGAATCTGGTAGTTTAGAAGAATCCTCTTCAGGTTCTGCTTTTGTCAATTCTTCAACCTGCTTCTCACGTTGAGTTTCATCTGAAGAATCTGGTAGTTTAGAAGAACCCTCTTCAGATTCTGCTTTTGTCAATTCTTCAACCTGCTTCTCACGTTGAGTTTCATCTGAAGAATCTGGTAGTTTAGAAGAATCCTCTTCAGGTTCTGCTTTTGTCAATTCTTCAACCTGCTTCTCACGTTGAGTTTCATCTGAAGAATCTGGTAGTTTAGAAGAATCCTCTTCAGATTCTGCTTTTGTCACTTCAACCTGCTTCTCACGTTGAGTTTCATCTGAAGAATCTGGTAGTTTAGAAGAAGAATCCTCAGATTCTGTTTTTGCCCTTTCTCCCTCAACCTGCTTCTCACGTTGAGTTTCATCTGAAGAATCCACTTCAGATTCTGTTTTTGCCACTTCTTCAACCTGCTTCTCACGTTGAGTTTCATCTGAAGAATCTGGTAGTTTAGAAGAATCTTCTTCAGATTCTGCTTTTGCCACTTCTTCAACCTGCTTCTCACGTTGAGTTTCATCTGAAGAATCTGGTAGTTTAGAAGAATCCTCTTCAGATTCTGTTTTTACCCCTTCTCCTGCAACTTGCATCTCAGGTTGAGTTTCATCTGAAAAATCTGGTAGTTTAAAAGAATCCTCTTCAGATTCAGTTTTTGCCCCTTCTCCTTCAACTTGAATCTCAGGTTGAGTTTCATCTGAAAAATCTGGTAGTTTAGAAGAATCCTCTTCAGATTCTGTTTTTGCCCCTTCTCCTTCAACTTGCATCTCAGGTTGAATTTCATCTGAAAAATCTGGTAGTTTAGAAGAATCTTCTTCAGATTCTGTTTTTGCCCCTTCTCCTGCAACTTGAATCACAGGTTGAGTTTCATCTCCTGAAGAATCTGGTAGTTTAGAAGAATCCTCTTCAGATTCTGTTTTTGCCCCTTCTCCTGCAACTTGAATCACAGGTTGAGTTTCATCTCCTGAAGAATCTGGTAGTTTAGAAGAATCCTTCTCAGATTCTTGCCCACTCTTGTCACCTGAAGTCTTCTCTTCAAACCACCCTATATGATTAGTGCCTAGGGGCAGTAAAGTTTGGTTATCAGAAAAAAATGTCTCTGTTGTATCTAATATATTTGATTCCAATTCCATCGGTGCACTTTCATGAGATGTGTCCAATTCAATAAATTCCGACTCTGTTGCAGCTTCACTATCCGATGCACTTTCCTGAGATGTGCCCGATTCAATAAAGTCCGACTCTGACGCAGCTTCACTGTCAAATGCACTTTCATGAGATGTGCACGATTCGATAAAGTCTGACTCTGAAGCAGCTTCACTGTCCAATGCACTTTCATGAGATGTGCCAGATTTGATAAAGTTCGAGTCTGATGCAGCTTCACTGTCCGATTCCCTTTCATGAAATATGCCCAATCTGATCAAGTTCGACTCTGACATAGGTTCGCTGTCCGATGCACTTTCATGGTATGTGCCCAATTTGATAAATTCCAACTCTGTCGCAGCTTCACTGTCCGATGAACTTTCATGAGATGTGCCAGATTCGATAAAGTCTGACTCTGATGCAGCTTCACTGTCCAATGCACTTTCATGGGTTGTATCAAATTCGATAAAGCTCGACCCTGACGCAGCTTCGCTGTACGGAATCATGACTTCATATGAACTTGGCCCACCAGGCAGTGACTGGGACATACCATGGTATTCATTAATTTCATTCTTAAGAGATGGTTCTCTGCTTGAAGTTACACTGATACCTGATAATGCAATGTCCTCTTTCCTTTCACCCTTTAGTTTTTCTTCAATAGATCCATAACCAACAGATACTGATTTTGTCTGAGTTCCATCAGAGGATTGTAAATGGAAAGATCTATCTTCCTCTGGTGACAATCCTTGTATCAGTTTATATTTCTGTATAGGCTGGAGCTCTGAAGATTCCATACCATGTGGCTCCAGATCATCAATTAATTCTAGAACAGTTCTGTCAGTGAATACACTCGGTTCCAAAGCATCTGTTTTCCTTGATTTTTCGCTTTCCAAATAACTTTCAGCATTTGCAGCCATTACTTCATATTCACCAGGGTCAGTGGGTTTTGAAGAAGTAAGACCTTGGTACTCAGGCATTTCATCTTTGGAAGCCTTTGAATCACTAATAGCTGATTCTAGTCTTCTTTGTTTATCTGATTGCTCAATCTGGAATATGGGTTCAACTCTTGAATCTGTCATTTTCAATTCTCTTTCTTCTTTTTCTTCTAATGACACAACGTTCCCAAAATTTTCTTCAGGTCGAGTTTGGTCAGAATCTCGTAGATGAGGAGAATCAGCTGCTGAACTTGATCTCGTATTTTCTTTGGACTGATCATTTGAGCTCTCTTCAAATTGATGTCTCTCGTCTACATCTGACGTCAACATGAGTTCATCATTAAAGTCTAAATCAAGTATATCACTGGATTCTGGCTTTTTAAATTCCTTATCTTTTAATTCTATTGAATCAACAGATGTGTGTTTATACACAGTTTCAGTATTTGAAGTCATTACTTCATGAGAGGTAAATTGATCCAAACCTGACAGAGAAAAACTGTCAGTGTCAGAACCCTGTTCCAAAACTTCTAAATTCCAAATTTCTGTATCTTCAGTGTACTGCTTGCCTGGTGCTTCTTTGGTTATTGCTTCATTGGCTGACTGTAAGTTGTCTATTTCCTCAACTTTTATTTCAGGCGACCCAAAATCTCCATGTTCCTTTTCCGATTCATCTTCGTCAGTGGATTTGATAACGGAGAAATTGTCTGACTCTGATAGTTCTTCCTTGATTGATGTTTTGGTCAGAGAGGAATCTTGTCCATCTGGTTCTTTCTCCAACTCATACCTCTTCTCTGAAAAGCCTTTCAAACCAACCGCTTCTAATTCAGGAGACATAACTTCAGAGGTATATGATGTCAGGAACTCTTGGTCAAGAGGGAGCCCTTGAGAAGTTCCTCCAACATCTGAATTCACTATTTGTAAATCTTTATCACTGAGTTGTGATGCTGAAATGATGCTTTCTTCGTAAGTTTTTGCAACAGTTTTATCTTCACTGCCAGATTCCGTTCTAAGTGAAAGGATATTTTCTGTATCAGATACATGAAGACCCTGGATACGCTGGTCTGGTTCAGTTAGAATGTTGCTTACTACTTGATCCTTGATAATATTTTCCCCAAGAATACCTGATGTGGTCAAATCTCCTTCTGGAAATTCTATTGGAAATTCGTGTGATCTACTGGAACCTGACTCCATCAGGACTTGACTACCGTTGTAGTGGACAATGGAAGAAAACGCTACATTGTCACTGCTATGAGTAGTGAGATCAATTTCCTTCCAGTTATTTGTGCTAAAATCATCAAGCTCCACTTGCTGTAAGTTTCCAGTCTCACCAGTTTCAGTTTCATTATAATATACTACCGATTTTGAATCAGTTAACGCTCGTTTTGATGGCAATTTTCCTGTGACGCTTTCCAAAAATTCTGATTCATAGGCTTCTAACTTAGTTGCTCCATAGTTTATTTCTTTTATTTCCTTTGACTCAACACTTTCTAAACTATCACGAAAGAGGTCAACGTTGGAAGTGGTAACCTCAAAGTTTCCTTCGTCTGCTTTGAACTTATGTCCGTCAATACTTACTCTTTCTCCACTTCTGGTAACTATGTCAGCTCTGCCAGAGTAAGCCTCAAATGTCTCCACAACACTGGCCAATCCTGAAGATTAGAACATTCAGTAAATAGTTCTTAATAAATCAAGTGGGTTCTATAGAAGCCTATGAATGTTACCCCTAATAAACAAGTGTAGGGAAGGCTTATTAAATGAACATAATTGAGCCCTTGTTTACTTCAATGGTCAGCTTAGCCACTCCCTGACCACAATCCTGACATAGTGAATAATCATAATTCTATATTATTATTATTATTATTATTATTATTATTATTATTATTATTATCTATATATTAATACGATAGCGTGTGTTTTATTTATTTTGTGTCACGCTTTAAAAAAAACGGAAATAATTTCACGGTATACTCGTGTTATTATTATTATTATCATTATTATTACTATTATTATTATTATTATTATTATTATTATCATTATTATTATTATTATCATTATTATTATTATCATTATTATTATTACTATTATGATCACTACTTGGAAAGCTACGAACCTAGTTGGAAAAGCAAGATGCTAGAAGCCCGAGGGCTCTAACAAGGAATATATCCTAGTGAGAAAGGAACTAAGGAAATAAACTATACATAGGCTATAAAAAGTAGTGAATAACCATTTAAAATATCTAAAGATCAGTAACAACAACAATAATATATATACTGTACACACACACACACACACACATATATATATATATATATATATATATATATATATATATATATATATATATATATGTGTGTGTGTGTGTGTGTGTGTGTAGGCTATGTGTGTATATATATATACAGGGCTCGATCCCAAGTATGAGGTAGAAATTTATTACTATTTGAACACGACATTGTGTTGATTTTTATCCATGTATATATATATATGTATATATATATATATATATATATATATATATATATATATAGATATAACAATGAAGAGAGAATAGTGTGCCTGAGTGTACCCTCAAGCAAGAGAACTCTAACCCAAAACGGTGGAAGACCATGGTACAGAGGCTAGCTATATTCATTTTTTTTAATGAGGCGAATTTGCACCGACTCGCGATGGGTGCCATTTTAGCTCAGAATAATTTCCTGGTCGCTGATTGGTTAGAATTATCTTGTCCAACCAATCAGCTGTTAGGAAACTTTTCCGCGCTAAAATGGCACCCTTGCGAGTCAGTGTGGCGCTTCACGGTAGGAGAGACAAATCAAGTTTACGATTATGGAAAAAAAAGATATTTTGGGACATTTTGGGACATTTTAGACAAAACTAGGCACGCCTTACCTGAAAGATCCTTCTGCCTCAGCGGGGATAGACAGCTGTTGTTCCCGTGACCTATAATGAATAGAAAAAGCAAATATGAATTTCGATTTCTTTACCTTGCTAACAGATCGCAAAAACAAAATGGCATTCAAGCACATACAGATATTATTATTATTATTATTATTATTATTATTATTATTATTATTACAAGCTAAGTTAACCCTACTTGGAAAAGCAAGATGCTAAAAGCCCATGGGCTCCAACAAGGAAAAATAGCCCAGTGAGGAAAGGAAACAAGGAAAATAAACTATAAGCAAAGTAATAAACAATCAAAATGAAATATTTTAAGATAAAAACAAGAGGGAGATAAATAGGATAGAATAGTGTGCCCGAGTGTACCCTCAAGCAAGAGAACTCTACTCCAAGACAATGGAAGGCCATGTTGAAATAGTCATGGCACTATGTATACCACTGAAATTTGGGAATTTTATGGTATACCAATACGATATTGGTATTTCATTGTATACATTATATAGCTAAAGTTTGGGAAACCATCATGAGGCTCAATACTGCACAGTATTCTAGAAGTTTTATTCCAGCTGTTACCAAGTTGTGGAATGATCTTCCTAATCGATTAGTTGAATCAGTAGAACTACAAAAGTTCAAAGTTGCAGCAAATGTTTTTATGTTGACCAGGCTGACATGAGTCTTCTTATTGTTTATATATGACTTATCTGTTTTTTATGTTGTTAATAGTTTATATAGGACATATCTGTTTTGACATTGTTACTGTTTTTAGAATGATATATTGTTAATTTATTCTCATCATTTATTTATTTCCTTATTTCCTTTCCTTACTGGGCTATTTTTCCCTGCTGGAGCCCATGTGCTTATAGCATCTTGCTTTTCCAACTGGGGTTGTAGCTTGGCTAATAATAATAATAATAATAATAATAATAATAATAATAATAATAATAATAATAATAATGTTGTGGTAGCCTACATTAGTAAAGATATGGACATACAGAATAAATCTGAATCTTTTCTTAAGAAGAATCTTATAAGTAGGGCAATCTTAACACTTGGTGAAGAGTTCGGTAATGAGACTTGGGAAATATAACAAACCAATACGAGCAATGTGAGGTGAGAAATGTTGAATGTTTTCGAACGAACATGATAAAAATGAGTGTGGAGGTCCTGTAGGGAGTAGGGTTCCCCTGCTGTATAGGACCAGAAAAGCATGTGGAGGTCCCGTAGGGAGTAGGGTTCCCCCGCTGTATAGAACTGGTTATCAGAACCGGTCGTCCAAAATACTTGAGAGAATTACTACATATTGCGCAGCCAATAAACCGTGTTGACACGAGAAGAGTTACAGATGGCTTCAAACTATTGGAACTTAGATACATGTCTTATGTAGGCTCCAGAGCCTTTAAATGTGCTGCCCGAGGCTATACAATAAGCTCCCACGAGACTCGGATGACTATTATTATTATTATTATTATTATTATTATTATTATTATTATTATTATTATTATTATTTGCTAAGCTACAACCCTAGTTGGAAAAGCAGGATGCTATAAACCCAAGGGCTCTAACAGGGAAAATAGCCCAGTGAGGAAAATGAATGAGGAAAAACTAGAAGAGAAGTTTATGAACAATAATACCATTAAAATAAATATTTCATATATAAACTATAAAAACTTCAAAATAGCAAGAGGAAGAGAAACAGAATAGAATAGTGTGCCCGAGTGTACCCTCAAGCAAGAGAACTCTAATCCAAGACAGTAGAAGATCATGGTACAGAGGCTATGGCACTACCCAGAACTTGAAAACAATGGTATGATTTTGGAGTATCCTTCTCCTAGCAGAGCTGCTTACCATAGCTAAAGTCTCATCTACCTTTACCAAGAGGAAAGTAGCCACTGGACAATTACGGTGTAGTAGTTAACCCCTTGGGTGAAGAAGAATTATTTGGTAATATCCGTGTTGTCAGGTGTATAAGGGCAGAGGAGAATCTGTAAAGAATAGGCCAGACTATTCGGTGTATGTGTAGGCAAAGGGAAAGTGAACCGTAACTAGACAGAAGGATCCAATGTTGTACTGTCTGGCCAGTCAAAGGACCCCAAAACCCTCTAGCGATAGTATCTCAACGGTGGCTGGTGCCCTGGCCAACCTACTACCTACCTACCTACCTATATATATATATATATATATATATATATATATATATATATATATATATATATATATATATATATATATATATATATATATGTGTGTGTGTGTGTGTGTGTGTGTGTGTGTGTGTGTGATTGAAGATATTAAGGCTTTCAAGGGGGAACTGAAGACTTTCTTATTCCGTGAGTCGTTTGACAGTAACGATTTAACAGTAAATGAGCAATATGTGATATGAAATGTTGAATACTATGAACGAACAAGGTAAAACGACAGTGGAGGTCCTATAAAGAGTGGGGTTCCCCTGCTGTATGAGACGGGAAAAGTAGCCGTCAAAGCAAGTAAGAAATACAGACCTTAAAGTAAAAGTAAGTATAGTAAATTTGGAAAGCCATTAAAACTTCTATCACGACTGAAAGTGGAAAGACTATAAAAGTATTATTACACGCCCCCCCCCCCCTCTCTCTCTCTCTCTCTCTCTCTCTCTCTCTCTCTCTCTCTCTCTCTCTCTCTCTCTCTCTCTCTCTGGTGTCGAAGCTGTGGTGAACCACCTTCCTATATCTGCCGATTCAAGCCTTTTTCGTGTCCACTACTCCGGTGTAGACAGAAAGAAACATATGAGGAATCAGATTCTCTAAAATAATGTAAAATTACCAGTTGTTAATTCCTAAAATTGTGACTTGAACTTTATAGATGCAATCATTGTGGTTACTGAAGATTACCTTTATCCAGCCAAGGTACAGGCTGTTGTAATTCTACGGCCTGTAACGTAATCACTGAACACCTCTGTGATAACTAAATAATTATAGTCCATTTCTTTTAGCGATGCATATATGCACCGACTCGCGGCGGTGCCCTTTTAGCTCGGAAAAGTTTCCTGATCGCTGATTGGTTGGACGAGATAATTCTAACCAATCAGCGATCCGGAAACTTTTGCTAGCTCGGAAATGTTTCCTGATCGCTGATTGGTTGGACGAGATAATTCTAACCAATCAGCGATCCGGAAACTTTTGCTAGCTTGGAAAAGTTTCCGGATCGCTGATTGGTTGGACGAGATAATTCTAACCAATCAGCGATCCGGAAACTTTTGCTAGCTTGGAAAAGTTTCCTGATCGCTGATTGGTTGGACGAGATAATTCTAACCAATCAGCGATCCGGAAACTTTTCCGAGCTAAAAGAGCACCGCTGCGAGTCGGTGCAAATATGTATCGCTAAAAGAAATGGACTATAGAGGAGCACTACGTAGAGCGCAGACCTCCGATACGGGAGCTTATTTCTCGCCCTTTTGCTTGACCTTGACCTTAATTTTTTACCTTAACGTGTATTAATTGGCGTAGATTTTCATACACTCTACGTATGAACCAAGTTTCAAGAATCTGTGACAACGATGCCCAAACTTATGGCTGATTACGTGAATTGGATCATTTGCTTGACCGTGACCTTGACTTTTAACATTAACCTTCCAAAATTTAATCCTTTCCAGCTTTTTACATAACAGTTAAACCCTGCAAGTTTCATCGCTCTACGATTAAAATTGTGACCAGGAAGCTGTTCACAAACAAACATACAAATTACAAATACACAAATGGCGGTGAAAACATAACCTCATTCCAACTTCGTTGGCGAAGGTATCTATCAACCCTTAGAACAGTGTAACTGACACCTCAATCATTAAGTTTGATTAGTTAAACACTTCATTTTATTATTACTATTATTATACATTGCTAAGCTACAACCCTAGTTGGAAAAGCAGGATGCTATAAGCCCAGGGGCCCCAACAGGGAAAATAGCCCAGTGAGGAAAGGAAACAAGAAAAAATGAAATATTTACAAACTATAAACAAAAAAAGTATATAAGATTTAACAAGGAAAGCCTTACCAAGTAGAAGCTGGGCTGTAGAAATGTAACCATTTGCAAGGGCGATGTCGGCAGCAGTAGCGTCTGGAAATAAACAAAATGACCATAGATATCGTATGTCAAATTTGGAAATCAAATCGCCTGAAATTCCATATAAGATTCACTGTTTAATGTGTGTGCATATATATATATATATATATATATATATATATATATATATATATATATATATATATATATATATATATATATATATGTATGTGTGTGTATTAGTGTGTGTTTATATATATATATGTGTGTTTATATACGCACGCACGCACACACACACATATAGATATATATATATGTATATATATATATATATATATATATATATATATATATATATATATATATATATAAGTGTGTTTATACATATATATGTGTGTTTATATACGCACGCACGCACGCACGCACACACACACACACACACACACACACACACACATATATATATATATATATATATATATATATATATATATATATATATATATAATCAGATTAATGAGGTAGAATCATTCAAGTATTTAGGAACTATCATCTCTAATACAGAGTCTTTAGAATTAGACTTTAGTGAAAGACTAAAAGAAGCCAATCAGACAATGGCTAGGTTAAGTAAAATTTGGAAATCAAATCGCCTGAAATTCCATATAAGAATCAGGCTATATATCAGTTTAGTGAGATCGGTGTTACTCTTTGGACATGAGTCTTGGTATGACAATGAAACAATCTCCAATAAGATTTTGTAGATTTGAGAACAAAGCCCTCAGAAGGATATTGGGAGCTAAATGGCAGGTCAGGATTAGAAATGAAACTATAAGAGAGATTACTCGAGTGGATGAGATCACGGTGAGGGGTAGATGAGGATGGTTTGGGCATGTTCTTCGCCCTTAGAAGGATATTGGGAGTTAAAGAGCAGGACAGGATTAGAAATGAAACTATAAGAGAGATTACTCGAGTGGATGAGATCATGGTGAGGGGTAGATGAGGATGGTTTGGGCATGCTCTTAGCCCTCAGAAGGATATTGGGAGTTAAAGAGCAGGACATGATTAGAAATGAAACTATAAGAGAGATTACTCGAGTGGATGAGATCATGGTGAGGGGTAGATGAGGATGGTTTGGGCATGCTCTTCGCCCTTAGAAGGATATTGGGAGTTAAAGAGCAGGACATGATTAGAAATGAAACTATAAGAGAGATTACTCGAGTGGATGAGATCATGGTGAGGGGTAGATGAAGATGGTTTGGGCATGTTCTTCGCCCTTAAAAGGATATTGGGAGTTAAAGAGCAGGACATGATTAGAAATGAAACTATAAGAGAGATTACTCGAGTGGATGAGATCATGGTGAGGGGTAGATGAGGATGGTTTGGGCATGCTCTTAGCCCTCAGAAGGATATTGGGAGTTAAAGAGCAGGACATGATTAGAAATGAAACTATAAGAGAGATTACTCGAGTGGATGAGATCACGGTGAGGGGTAGATGAGGATGGTTTGGGCATGTTCTTCGCCCTTAGAAGGATATTGGGAGTTAAAGAGCAGGACAGGATTAGAAATGAAACTATAAGAGAGATTACTCGAGTGGATGAGATCACGGTGAGGGGTAGATGAGGATGGTTTGGGCATGTTCTTCGCCCTTAGAAGGATATTGGGAGTTAAAGAGCAGGACAGGATTAGAAATGAAACTATAAGAGAGATTACTCGAGTGGATGAGATCACGGTGAGGGGTAGATGAGGATGGTTTGGGCATGTTCTTCGCCCTTAGAAGGATATTGGGAGTTAAAGAGCAGGACAGGATTAGAAATGAAACTATAAGAGAGATTACTCGAGTGGATGAGATCACGGTGAGGGGTAGATGAGGATGGTTTGGGCATGTTCTTCGCCCTTAGAAGGATATTGGGAGTTAAAGAGCAGGACAGGATTAGAAATGAAACTATAAGAGAGATTACTCGAGTGGATGAGATCACGGTGAGGGGTAGATGAGGATGGTTTGGGCATGCTCTTCGCCCTTAGAAGGATATTGGGAGTTAAAGAGCAGGACAGGATTAGAAATGAAACTATAAGAGAGATTACTCGAGTGGATGAGATCACGGTGAGGGGTAGATGAGGATGGTTTGGGCATGCTCTTCGCCCTTAGAAGGATATTGGGAGTTAAAGAGCAGGACAGGATTAGAAATGAAACTATAAGAGAGATTACTCGAGTGGATGAGATCACGGTGAGGGGTAGATGAGGATGGTTTGGGCATGCTCTTCGCCCTTAGAAGGATATTGGGAGTTAAAGAGCAGGACAGGAGTAGAAATGAAACTATAAGAGAGAGTACTCGAGTGGATGAGATCATGGTGAGGGGTAGATGAAGATGGTTTGGGCATGTTCTTCGCCCTTAAAAGGATATTGGGAGTTAAAGAGCAGGACATGATTAGAAATGAAACTATAAGAGAGATTACTCGAGTGGATGAGATCATGGTGAGGGGTAGATGAGGATGGTTTGGGCATGCTCTTAGCCCTCAGAAGGATATTGGGAGTTAAAGAGCAGGACATGATTAGAAATGAAACTATAAGAGAGATTACTCGAGTGCCATTTTTGGATGAGATCATGATGAGGAGTAGATGGATATATATGTGTATCTATATCTATATCTATATAAGAGTTGGAAGACCCTGGCCTACATGGCTGAGGACTATGAAGCGCGAAGTAGGGAGATGGTGAATGGAGAAGTATTGAATTCAAAGCTCATGATAGAGACGACTGGCGAAATATAACTGAGGCCCTTTGCGTCAATAGGCGTTGGAGGAGATGATGATGATGATGATGATCGTTTGTCCATTTAACAATAGAATATTACACTGCGCATTCATAAAAATATCTCAAATAAATTAGTGTTTCAAAAAATTCTGAAGCAGAATATGCAAATACTAATTAGGTATATCTACAAATTGAGAATTTTATGCGTAAGAATTAATTAATAAGAGTCGACACAACAGAATTATTACAGTATTTAATTACTATGATAACAACGTCTTATTTTGTAACTCAGAGCTTTAATCAATCAGAAATATTTTGTAGTAGTTAGTTAGTTTTCATGAATATTAATATATTTAGAATATATTACGTCATTCCAATATCTTGAAAATATTAGATGGAAAGGAATGAAACTGTTTATTAATAATGTGTCAAAATAGGTCATATGCATTTATGTTATTGGATTTATATATATATATATATATATATATATATATATATATATATATATATATATATATATATATACATATATATATATATATATATATATATATATATATATATATATATATATATATATATATATATATACATATATATATATATATATATATATATATATATATATATGTATATATATATATATATATATATATATATATATATATATATATATATACATATATATATAAGTCATATATGTGTATATATATACTAAATACATATACCAAGGTGCTTCCCCAAATTTTGGGGGGGTCGCCGACATCAAACAAATGAAACAGAAACGGGGACCTCTCCTCTGTACGTTCCTCCCAGCCTGACAAGGGACTCAACCGTAAATATATATATATATATATATATATATATATATATATATATATATATATATATATATATATATATATATATATATATATAT
>NC_090752.1:60767602-60780102 GCF_036898095.1 Palaemon carinicauda | reverse complement strand
TGTCAGATACGAATGTAATGACTTAGATATTTGTCATTACTCTAAAGGTGTCTGGTTTCAGTTCCAGTTTCATCAGAATAGATGCACACCAGAAATTCAGCCTGGAAAGCTCAACGCCCCCATGCAGTGCCCAACCACAGCAGTGGTCTCCCCATTGAACATCTTAAACTCACGGTCACGGGCTTGGATCAATCGAATGCTATGCAAACACGTTACCACTGTACTTGCCAGGAGGCATCTATTTCTTAACTTTTCAGAAACTCCTACTTAAAATTGAAAACAGGGTACTGTTTACAAAAGCTTACAATAAACATGGAAATGTTAGAAGCATTTAGGGATCCAAATTCTGGTATTGCAAAAGGTAGCCTATTTACCCATGCTGCCTTGTACATCCACCTGGGCTCCAGCGGACAGCAGAAGTTTAACCATCTCCAGGTGACCCCAACTTGCTGCATAGATTAATGGAGTATTCATAGGACGGCCATCTTGAAAGTACGGAGAGATTTCTTCATTAACAACTGAAGTATTTCAATTCATAGATGATTCGACAATCAAAATCCAAAGAATAATCAAAGCAGTAGTTAATGAGATTCTGCAAGTACCTAAGCTTAACCCAGTCTTACCTACCTTAAGATTATCATTGTTGGTTAGGTACCACCAGTAGCCAGCCATAAATGGCGGCATTTTGGTATACACCCCCAGAATTAGTGCAACACAGCTTAAACATACTATTTTCAATAGATCAGGCATTTTGCCTACACATAAATGTATAAAAGAAAAGCCATAGTTCAATTGATTAAACAAAGTCAGAATGAGCCAGCCTTTCTTGTTAATGATGCACAACTAAGGGGGTACCATATTCTAAATACTCTGGTAGCATCATTTGAACATCTACTGAGAATGACAATGATGTGCGGGAGAAAATAAACAGGGCCTGATGTGTTTTTGTAAGGCTGGTAGCAGGAGCTATGCTCCAGTATTCCACCATCAGACAGAACAGTCCACAGAGCAATCAACCTAATTATTTGATCTTATGGTTCAAGTTTAAAGTAAAAATGGCATTTCTCTTATATTCTTATTAAAGCTGAACACTCTCAGCAACTTGTCGCTTCATTTTCAACTTACGAAAGATGCTCCGTTGATTCACATCGGCTCCACAGCCAAGGAGGAACTGAGCAATTGAGAGCCTGTTGTAAGCGGCGGCGTACATCAGTAAACTCTTCCCACCTGATGAAATATATCAAAAGCTTATATTGAGATCTATTTAATGTAATCTAGTCATCTAATCCTCATTTGTCTTGAGAATCAATTCATTGATGCCAAAGGAAATGATTTTGTGATGCCATTTTACTACTTACCTAGTGGATCGTCATCCACGAAGGCCACCATTTTCTCCGGCGACCGCCGGATTGACTCGATGACGTCATCATCCCGGTAAGCTTCCCTGATGGCTTTCAGGATTTCATTAACTGAGGGAGAAATGATAATCTATATATATATATATATATATATATATATATATATATATATATATATATATATATATATATATATATATATATATAAATATGTATACATATATGTATATATATATATGTGTGTGTGTGTGCCTGTGTGTGTGTGTGTGGAATAGAGTGATAGAATAACATAAGTTAAAGGTGTAAAGTATAGAAAAGCCGAAGTATTTTGCATCTCATGCAGACAATGATGTCTTATCCTTTATTACCTCTATCAAGGAGGTTGAAAAATAACCTGCGTTTATTTTTATTAATGTATCTATCGATCTGTTTGTCTGTTAGCAGGATTGCTTCAAAACTTCTTGTCATGTTTTCACCATATTTTAAGAATGGATAAGTATTATACTCTGGCAGGATCCATTAAATTTTAGAGGTGATCCGGATCCATATCACAATTTTGGTTGTGATTGTTATTACTGTACAGTAGATTCATTCAAGGTCAACATTTTGAAATAGGGAAAGCTTGGTCCGTAGACTTGAGTGAAATGTTGACAATCTTCATTGACGGAGGTCTGAAATCCCTGATTGCTCTTCGTACTTGTTTTCTAATATAATTAGATGCACACTCCAATGAAAATATTGAAATCCAAAAGGATATGAAAGAAGAAATCTCACTTCCAAGATAGGATTCAAACTCATAAAGTTAAACCCATCATTCACTATACCATTAAGGTTGATTCACACTATCGGTCCGGTCACGCTTCAATTTCGGTTCGCTCTCGGTTCAATCTAGGTAAACACCTTGGGTTTGCTCTCGGTCAGATCAGTGTTTTGACAAAATAATAAATATAAAGAAAAAATATAATTGTATAGGAATATTGTTCAGTGATACTAGGAAATGTATTTAAGTAATGAACATGAGCCTGCTATTGTACCGGAACGAGATTGGAGCGAGATCAAACCGGAGCGCCAGTGTGAATGCTTCTATTTAAAATCATGTAGCAATATTTGACCAGACCATGACTGGAGCGAGAGCGAAGCGTTACTAGACCGTGACTGGAGCAAGAGCGGAACGCTACCGGACTGTGACTGGAGTGAAAGCGGAGCGCTACCGGACCGTGACTGGAGCGAGAGCGGAGCACTACCGGACCATGACTGGAGCGAGAGCAGAGCGCTACTGGACCGTGACTGGAGCGAGAACGGAGTGCTACCGGACCGTGACTGGAGCGAGAGCGGAGCACTACCGGACCATGACTGGAGCGAGAGCAGAGCGCTACTGGACCGTGACTGGAGCGAGAACGGAGTGCTACCGGACCGTGACTGGAGCGAGAGCGGAGCACTACCGGACCATGACTGGAGCGAGAGCAGAGCGCTACTGGACCGTGACTGGAGCGAGAACGGAGTGCTACCGGACCGTGACTGGAGCGAGAGCGGAGTGCTACCGGACCGTGACTGGAGTGAGAGCGGAGCGCTACCGGACCGTGACTGGAGCATTAGCAGAGCGCTACCGGACCATGACTGGAGCGAGACGGAGCGCTACCGGACCGTCACTGGAGCGAGAGCGGAGCACTACCAGACCGGTATTGTGAATCAACCCATAAGGTGTTAAACAATAACCCTGTTATTACCTCCGCCAACAAAGTTGGAAGGAGGTTACGTTTTCACACCTGTTTGTGTGTTTGTGTATGTGTTTGTTTGTGAACAGCTTTCTGGCCACAATTTTAATCGTAATGAACTTACAATGATTAACTTTTATGTAAATAACTGGAAATTATTAAATTTTGGAAGGTCAAGATCAAAGGTCAAGCAAAATGTCCAATTTACGTAGTCAGCCATAAGTTTGGACATTGTTGTCACAGAGACTTCGAACTTGGTTCGTATAAGAGTGTATGAAAATCCACACCAATTAATACATGTTAAGGTCGAAGGCCAATGTCGAATCTAAGGTCAAGGTCAAGCAAAAGGTCAAATTCCGGTCATCAACCATACAGCCACAATTTTAATCGCAGTAATGAAACTTGGAGGGATTTAAAATTGGTGTGTAAAGAGCTGGAAATGTTTAATTTTGGAAGGTCAAAGCTCAAGGTTACGTACGAGTCAAGCGTCCATAATAAATACAAAAGGTTGAGAAATAAGCTGCCATGGCGGAGGTCTGCGCTCTACAGAGTGCCCCTCTAGTTTAAACTAATGTTGGTTCGATTCCAAGCTGGGAATGAGAATTTCATCCTATATCCTTTCAGATTTAAAGACTTTCAGTGGAAAGTTTCTATACAAAGTCTGAAATAGAAAAGTTAGAATATCAATTCGTCAAAACATTGAAAACATTTAATGAATGTGAAACTAAATGTGGTATTATTCAATGCAGACAACTGGAATCTTTGATGGTCACTATATAGTGTCAGGTTAAGGAAGTCATGGTAATGTTGTGTTGAATATAGTAAATGACTGAAAACTTTCGTGCAAGAATTGGAAAAATCTTTCGTGCAAGAGTTTGAAAACTTTCGTGCGAGAATGATAAAACTTTCGTGCAAGAATTGGAAAAACTTTCGTGGAACAGTTGAAAAACTTTCCTGCAAGAGTTGGAAAACTTTCCTGCGAGAGTTGGAAAACTTTCGTGCAAGAGTTGGAAAACTTTCGTGCTAGAGTTGGAAAACATTCAAGCAAGAGGTGGAAAACTTTCGTGCCAGAGTTGGAAAACATTCAAGCAAGAGGTGGAAAACTTTCGTGCAAGAGTTGGAGAACTTTCGTGCAAGAATTGGAAAACTTTCGTGTAAGAATTGGAAAAACTTTCGTGCAAGAATTGGAGAACTTTCGTACAAGAATAGGAAAACTTTCATACAAGAATTGGAAAACTTTCTTGCAAGAATTGGAAAAACTTTCGTGCTAGAATTGGAAAAACTTTCGTGCAGGAATGGGAAAACTTTCGTGCTAGAATTGGAAAACTTTCTTACAAGATTTGGAAAACTTTCTTACAGGAATTAGAAAACTTTTGTACAAGAATTTGAAACCTTTCGTACAAGAATTGGAAAACTTTCTTACAGGAATTAGAAAACTTTTGTACAAGAATTTGAAACCTTTCGTACAAGAACTGGAAAACTTTCTTACAGGAACTAGAAAACTTTCGTACAGGAATTAGAAAACTTTCTTACAGGAATTAGAAAACTTTCTTACAAGAATTGGAAAACCTTTGTACAAGCTTTGGAAAACTTCTTAAGATCAGACAACTTACTTGTTAGTTTCTTACAAGCAGACATCACGACAAGAAACAGCAAAAACAACGACCAGCGAGTCCTCAAACATTTCATGCTCTTCCGTCAACACCTGGAAGACAGACAAGGAAGGAGTAAATTGAATAATGATAAGGGAAAAAAGAAGGTGGATCTTTTATAGAAAAGGTGACATAAATCTAACGCCACTGTGGCGGCCATTATCTTCAATCAAAGTTGAATAATAATAATAATAATAATAATAATAATAATAATAATAATAATAATAATAATAATAATAATGATTTCTATTATTTACCTCAAATTGATAAAGTAATTCCATTTGGCATCGATGCGGAATCAGATTCTTCGTGTGGCTTCTCGTATTTCTCAAGACCAGCATCGGTATTAAATACAATACACCGAAGAGAAACAATACTCTTAGGTCTTCGGAAGAGAAACCCCACCGATTTTGTCTTATGAAGAATGCTTAACCCAATCTAACCTAATATGACAAATGGAGACAACTTTGAAAACCCTCAGGCGACTCGTGATGAATATTACGCAAATTTGAATACGTATAGCACCTCGGAATGAATCTAACAGTTATCAAAAATGCATTTGAGTGAAGTCTTCATAAACAACAGACAAATGAAGACAATCACTTGGGAAACAATACTCAAATGCAACAGAAAACGGTAGAAAATCAGTTGAGAAACAACACTCAAATGCAACAGAAAACGGTAGAAAATCAGTTGAGAAACAACACTCAAATGCAACAGAAAAAGAGAATCAGTTGAGAAACAACACTCAAATGCAACAGACAAAAGAGGAGAATCACTTAAGAAACAATACTCAAATGCAACATACGACAGAAGTAAAATCAGTTGAGAAACAACACTCAAAAGCAAGAGACAAAGGAAGAAAATCACTTGAGAAACAATACCTAAATGCAACAGACAAAGGAAGAGATTCAGTTGAGAAACAACACTCAAATGCACCAGACAAAAGAAGAAGATTTGAGAAACAACACTCAAATGCAACAGACAAAAGAAGAAGATTTGAGAAACAACACTCAAATGCAACAGACAAAAGAAGAGAATCGCTTCAGAAACAATACTCAAATGCAACAGACAACAGAAGAAAAATTAGTTGAGAAACAACACTCAAATGCAACAGACAAAGGAAGAAAATCAGTTGAGAAACAACACTCAAATGCAACAGACATAAGAAGAAAATCTGAGAAACAACACTCAAATGTAACAGATAAAAGAAGAAAAATCAATTGAGAAACAACACTCAAATTCAACAGATAAAAGAAGAAGAAAAATTGAGAAACAACACTCAAATGCAACAGATAAAAGAAGAAAAAATCAGTTGAGAAACAACACTCAAATGCAACAGACACAAGAAGAGAATCAGTTGAGAAGCAATACTCAAAAGGCTGCCAAACAAGTCAGGCAGGACAATACTGAGAAACCGCAAGTTATTTGACACCTTGATATCGGATCACCTAACCGTAATCAAAACAACAATATAAGAATAAATCAAAATGTCTTCCTTTAGGTTTAATATTATTCTAAGCACCGACAGTTTTTAATTTAACCTCGTAGACACTAAAAGGGTTGAATCAATCCGGTAATTAACAGGAGCGGGGGAGAACCAATGCGAGTTTCTATTCAATGAACGGTTAGATTCGTAGTATGTAATTCCATGCCGCTTCTTTCATTACCCAAGAGGAAGACATCTACCTATAAAGAATCTTATGATGATGATGATGGTGATGTTGATGATGATGATCTTTGCTTTGAGCTTTGTTCATCATCTTCGAACCATTTTTCTCTAGTTTTGGGTAGTGCCATAGCCTCTGTACCATGATCTTCCACTCTCTTGGGTTTGAGTTATCTTGCTTGAGGGTACACAAAGGCACGCTATTCTATCTGTTACCTTATTCACTTTCCTCACTGGGCTATTTTCCCTATCGGAGCCCTTGGGCTTACAGCATCCTGCTTTTACAAGTAGGGTTGTAGCTTATTTTCCACTGTCTTGGGTTAGAGTTAACTTGCTTGAGGGTACATTCAAGAACACTGTTCAATCTGTTCCTTATTTTCTTTCCTCACTAGGCTATTTTTTCCTTGTTGGAACCGTTGGGCTTATAGCACCCTGCTTTTCCACTAGGGTTGTAGCTTAGCTAGTAATAATGATAATAAATTTCTTGGAATAACGTAACAGGATGGTGAAAATTTCATGGTAATCCAGGAGACTGAAGTCTTATGGAGTTACTATGGACTCTCTCTCTCTCTCTCTCTCTCTCTCTCTCTCTCTCTCTCTCTCTCTCTCTCTCTCTCTCTCTCTCAGCATGTATTTTTGGACCGTCCCCTAATTCCTTTGATACCATATCATCATCATCATCATCATCATCTCTTAACACGCCTATTGACGCAAAGGGCTTCAGTTAGATTTCACCAGTCGTCTCTATCTTAAGCTTTTAAATCAATACTTCTCTATTCATCATTCCCTACTTCACATTTCATAATCCTCAGCCATGTAGGCCTGGGTCTTCCAACTTTTCTAGAGCCTTGTGGATCCTAATTGAAAGTTTGGTGTACTAATCTGTCTTGTGATTACTTATATCAATAAGAACATAGTGAGTTTTAAAAGGACAGATCTTAAATCCTTCCACTCTTGAAGTTCAGTGCCCTAACCACTATATGAGAGTACCTAGGGGTATGTGTAAGAACATAGAAATTAATGAATAAACCAACAAACAAAGGTAATCTATAAGTAAACAAACAACTATTCATTAAGGGTAATCTGTAGGTTTCAACAGGCTATAAGAAGCATCATTTTAATATCAAGAATGAATAATTTTATACCTAAAAAATATACATTTTTGGAGAGTATAATTTAGGTTCGACTTCTAGCAGGATTACATTATAATTCAATGGCGAATATCATACAAACTAATATTTGTCTTAAACAACATACGATTATTTATGCTTCAGTGGAGAGTATTGTGTGCGAACATTCTGGTTATAACACACACACACACACACACACACACACACACACACACACACACACACACATATATATATATATATATATATATATATATATATATATATATATATATATATATATATATATATATATATATATATATGTATATATATATATATATATATATATATATATATATATACAAATATATATATATACATACGTATATATATATATATATATATATATATATATATATATATATATATATATATATATATATATATATATATATAGAGAGAGAGAGAGAGAGAGAGAGAGAGAGAGAGAGAGAGAGAGAGAGAGAGAGAGAGAGAGAGAGAGTCTTTAGCTATGGTAAGCAGTTCTTCTAGGAGGACACTCCAAAATCAAACTATTGTTCTCTAGTCTTGGGTAGTGCCATAGCTTCTGTACCATGGTCTTCCACTGTCTTGGGTTAGAGTTCTCTTGCTTGAGGGTACACTGGGGCATAGGCTACTCTTCTATCTACTCTTCTTCTACTTTATTGGAAGATTTTATAGTTTATATATTAAAGATCTAATTTAATGTTGTTAATGTTCTTAAAATACTCTATTATGATTGTTTATTACTTCTTTTGTAGTTTATTTATTTCCGTATGGCCTTTCCTCACTGGGCTATTTTTCCCTGTTGTAGCCCTTGGGCATATAGCATCCTGCTTATCCAGCTAGAGTAACTTAGCTTGTAATGATAACAATAAACTACAGAGCATTATCAAAATCAAGTCTTATTAAAGCATTTAATTAATTTCAGCAATCTTTAGATTCGAAAGATCCCTTTATACAAAAAAATTATATTTCATTTATTTTTCCTTCAACACCCCCCCCCCCCCGCCCCCCCCCCCCCCAAATAAAAAAAAAATTCATAAACCCCTTTATAATGATTATGAAAATGACAATCAAACGAAGATGATAGAAAATGTAAAAAAAAAAAAAAGGATGATAACGATGCGCAGAAATAAAAAATATTAATAGCATTGAAAAATGAATTTATAACTGTATAAGCGATGCGTTGCCATTGGCATTATTCATATTATTCATAAGTGGTGTATGCGACCCGTCAAAAATGACGGCTAAATATTTAGATAGATACGCACATATACACACACGCAGATCTACCCTTCCCACCCCCTTCCCCTTTCTTAACTACAACACGGCAGTTTTTAGCACTTTGTGTGAGATTGTGGTTTCCGAGTGTACCTCTCTGGGTAACCCTTCTCACCAGGGTGTGAATACTCCCTCCGCACCTACCCGAGGGATAACGAGAAACCGAGCAGTTGTACGTTTGGCAATGCCTCTCAGCGTGACTAGAAAGGATATATATATATATATATATATATATATATATATATATATATATATATATATATATATATATGTATATATATATAAAATATATATGTACATACATATATATATATATGTATATATATATATAAAATATATAAGTACATACATATATATTCATATATATGCATACACACACACACACACACATATATATATATATATATATATATATATATATATATATATACATATATATATATACAGTATATATATATATATATATATATATATAGAGAGAGAGAGAGAGAGAGAGAGAGAGAGAGAGAGAGAGAGAGAGAGAGAGAGAGAGAGAGAGAGATATGTATATGTATATATATATATATAATTATAAAAATATGTATAATATATACATATATATATATATATATATATATATATATATATATATATATATATATATATATATATACCGAATAGGCTATGACACTACCCACGACTACAGAGCAATACTTTGTTTTGGAGGGTCCTTCTCCTAGAAGAACTGCTTACCATAGCTAAAGAATCTCTTCTACTCATACCAAGAGGAAAGTAGCCACTGAACAATTACAGTGCAGTAGTTAACCCCTTGAGTGACGAAGAATTTTTCTGTTTTGTTAATGTTGTCAGGTGTATGAGGACAAGGGAGAATGTATAAAGAATAGGCCAGACTATTCGGTGTATGTTTAGGCAAAGGGGAAATAAACCGTAACTAGAGAGCGATCCAATGTTGAACTATCTGACTAGTCAAAGGACCCAAAAGTTCTCTGGGTGTAGTATCCCCACGGGTGGCTGGTACCTTGGCCAACCTACTACTTAATGGCACAAATTATTACTAGAATTTTAGTGAATCACTATTTCTCAATTAGAAAATAGAACAAATACAAGTATTTTCAAGATTTCCATAACACGATAGTTTTCACTTGTCAAAATTAGGAGGGACTAGGCCGCTACTGGCCCACCCCAACCCCCCTAGTTAACAAGCACTCTATTAGAACTAGCCTTTGAAACGATATATAATTTCCTTTACCTGTTAAATCGCGTATTGCAAATCACTCATCACAATGGCCACTTCTTACCGCTCAAGTTCCTGCTGTCTTTGTGGTCAAGCGTCGACTGAAAGCACTTCACCAAGTTCACCGCATTCATTAGTTGATGGAGTGCTTGGTTGGGGAAATGGGGGAGAAGGGTGGGTTGTGGGATAGCGACCCCCCCCCCCACCACCCTTTGTCCTCTTTTTATTAAATTAGTTGGCCTTTAGTAATATCATGAATACAGGTTGACCTCAAATGCTATGTTTTTGGCCTTTTTTTTTACTAACGGATTGGCCTTTTCAAGCTGCTGTTGGTTAGAAGTTGGCCTGTTCTTACTTAGAAAACCTGGCAACCCTGCCTCGGGGGGAGCTAGTAACAGACGTGCGAATAAAACATAGAAAACCTTTTTTTTTTTTTTTTATTGAAGATAATTATACAAACAGGAATGAAAATGATAGGATTTGTGTGTTGTGTAGTGAGGCAGAGGATACTGAACATTTGTTTAGATGTATTGACCCTTCTCTCTGGTTACAGTTCATTTTCCCTTTGCCTACACATACACCGAATAGTCTGGCCTATTCTTTACATATTCTCTTCTGTCCTCATACACCTAACAACACTGAGATTACCAAACAATTCTTCTTTACCCAAGGGATTACTGTACTGTAATTGTTCAGTGGCAACTTTCCTCTTAGTCTGGGAAGAAGAGACTCTTAAGCTATGGTAAGCAGCTCTTCTAGGAGAAGAACACTCCAAAATCAAACCATTGTTCTCTGGTCTTGGGTAGTGCCATAGCCTCTGTACCATGATCTTGAGTTAGAGTTCTCTTTCTTGAGTGTGCACTCTCTTCTTGTTTTGTTAAAGTTTATATAGTTTATGTATGAGATATTTATTTTAATGTTGTTACTCTTAAAATATTTTACTTCTCCTTTTTTCCTTTCCTCATTTGGCTATTTTCCTTGTTGGAGCCCCTGGGCTTATAGCATCCTGCTTTTCCAACTAGGCTTGTAGCTTAGCAAGTGATAATAGCAATGATAATAATAATATTGAATTAAGAAAATTTAGAAGCAGTGGCATGGAATTAAGGAAGATAGAACCACCATCCAAAGAAAGAAGTTAGAAATAAAAATATGCAATTAGTGCAGTCTGTGTAGGAGGTAACTAACGACAATAAACTTTCTGCAGATTGTAGCACTTCTAGTAGTGTGCCCACAATCACTGTGTTGTGGAGAGAGCAGCGAGGAAATTGGAACCTGGAATCTGGTGTCTGGAATGAGGTGGGCTGTAGAGGAAAACGTTTCTTTTGTATTATTGGTAGACATAATGTCAATTTCATTACAGTTTACGGACACACTTAACTAAGAAATTTAATCTATAGTCAATTCTTTTTGGTGAGGCAGATTTGCACCTACTCGCAGGGGTGCCCTTTTAGTTCGGAAAAGTTTCCAGATCGCTGATTGGTTGAAAGTTTCCTGATCGCTAATTTGTTGAACAAGATTATTCTAACCAATCAGCGATCTGGAAACTTTTCCGAGCTAAGAGGGCACCGCTGCGAGTCGGTGCAAATGCGTCTCACTAAAAAAAATTGAGTATAGTTGAGATATAAATCACCCCATTTTAAATTCTTCAATTCTTTAATATATGACTTCAAAGCCTAAAGTGATTAATGTATCTTATAAGAGCTATTTCACCTCCTGAGCATAAATACCTTAACATGGTAAAAGTGTTAGTGTATCGCCATGACCAATAAAGCCGTATTACTAAGGGCCATCCATACTAGGTTGGTTTGCTGTGAGCGATCAAACTTATATCTCCCCATATCACCAATCCACAGTGTTCAGCGTAGTGATGAAAATGGTCAAACCGCAGACATGACCAAAAAATATCTGAGGCCTTTGTCATACAGTGGACTAGAAACAGCTGCAGTTGCTGTTTTATATATATATATATATATATATATATATATATATATATATATATATATATCCACACACTTGACCTTTACTATATAAAGGAGACTGTTTGTAACTTTGAGTGCAAAACTAGAAATTTTTCATTCAGAATCAATGCTAAACGACATTTCCGCAGACTCAAAAAAGTAGACAAGGATGCTGATTCAGACTTCCAGAATCTCATTGTCTAACCAGAAAGGATCCATTCTTAAAGGACAAGAGAGAGTAATATTTACAATTCTTCCAGAAGGCTAATCTCACTGGCAGTTCTTTCCTCAGACAGCTTCTATATTGTTTATAATGCTTCCAATAGGCTAAAGTCCCTATCTACGACACAATCGAGTGCTGCCTGAGAACGAAGTCGAAGCTTGTTCTCTGGGTTCACCCCAAGGGTATTAACCGATGAACGGCGTCAATGCGATGTACAGGAATGGACGAATCACATTCCCGCCGGAAGAATCCCTCG
>NC_090752.1:60750102-60760102 GCF_036898095.1 Palaemon carinicauda | reverse complement strand
AAACAAATGTTTGTGGCCAGCCCTTCTAGAGTTACGAACTTTGTTAAGTAATCCAGTTAAACTAATCATCATTCACTGTGTGATATGAAACATATTTCCCGCTTGCCCCATTTCGCCAACTGGCCTCACCTTAAAAGCGAATACGAACTGCTTCGTGATCAGGTCATTGAAGACGAAGGCTGACCCCTCGTCTGTGAATGCCAAGAACCTGCTGACTCTGTCACCGGCACATTTGAACACAGCTTTGCCGACTTCCCAGCGGAGGATGATGATACCCAGGCAGAACTGGAGGCCCATTCCCCAAGCAACATGGCGCCAGCGGATCTGAAAGGGTTAATTATTATTAATAATATTATTATTATTATTATTATTATTATTATTATTATTACTAGTTAAGCTACAATCCCAGTTATAAGAGCAGGATGCTATAAGCCCAAGGGCTCCAACAGGGAAAAAGAGCCCAGTGAGGAAAGGAAATAAGGAAATAAACTACTAAAGTAGTCATGAACAATTAAAAGAGAATATTTTAAGTAACAACATTAACATAAATCTTTCAAAAATAAACTATGAAAACTTCAAAAACAATAAGGGGAAGAGAAAGAAGATAGAATAGTGTGCCCGAGTGTACCCTCAAGCAAGAGAATTCTAACTCTACCCCAAGACAGTGGAAGACCATGGTGCAGAGTCTATGGCACTACCAAAGACTAGAGAACAATGGTTTGATTTTGGAGTTCCCAAGAGCCTCTGAATG
Organism: Palaemon carinicauda; assembly: GCF_036898095.1. Classification (NCBI taxonomy): domain Eukaryota; kingdom Metazoa; phylum Arthropoda; class Malacostraca; order Decapoda; family Palaemonidae; genus Palaemon; species Palaemon carinicauda. The sequence goes on along the minus strand of NC_090752.1, from coordinate 60,759,351 downwards.
AATAGGATTGAAGACACTCTATTGGTGTTGAACTCCGAGAATGAAGTACGTATTGAAACTGTTTTAAAGAGATGTGAAAGATTGAAGACAAATAAAAAGTAAAAATTAGAAAGTGCCTTTTGGTAGAGATTTTTGAAGACCTAAAGCAGCCCAAAGAATGATCAAAATTAGGAAAACAAAGGGATTTTAACGTAGGAAAAATCTATTTTTGGGTGAGATAGCCATGTCGTCCTGATGGAAGTTCCTTCTGGCAAGTTCTACAGTATAGTATTTCTGCGATTGATATTACAAGAGAATTGCCGTCAAGTATCTCGGGGTTCCAACCCCCGGAAACGACTATCCGAAGATATCGCGTATAATCAGGGACGTATCCTACGATAACCATAGATATCTGAAAGTGTGACCGAGTGGCTTAGTGTGCAATGTTCGTCTGGGGAGATTTCTCTTTGGGTTTTATAAAAATATCTTAATGGTAATGTTTGTTTTTCAGTTTACATATTCTTGCCTAATCTTTGTTCTCCTTCTTGCCACACCTAAGTACATAAGTACTGTAATTTACCACCAATTAATCTAAAATGGTTATTTCAAAGGCTTGGTAATATTCACCAAATTGTTTTCGCCTTTTTTTCATCCTTAGCCTAATCACATCGAAGAACTAGAGGGGCACTCAGTAGAGTGCAGAACTCCACCGCAGCAGCTTATGTCTCAACCTTTTGCGTAACCTTGACCTTGACCTTTGACCTTAACATGTATTAATTGGCGTGGATTTTCATACACTCAAATATGAACCAAATTTAAAGTCTCTGTGACAACAATGTCCAAACTTATGGCTGATTACGTGAATTGGACATTTTGCTTGACCTTGACCTTCCAAAATTTAATACTTCCCAGCTTTTTACATGACAGTTAATCCCTTCAATTTGCATTACTCCACGATTAAAATTGTGGCCAGGAAGCTATCCACAAATACACCCACACAGAAACATACACACCAACATAACCTTCCAGAATCTCCTTCCAAATTCGTTGGCAGAGGTAACTATGTGTTTAGATGTTTACAAGTACACTTCCATGATGAAATGATCGAACTCCATACCTTTCTGGGTGCCGTGGAGAAGACAAAGCCGAAGAGAAGCAGTACAAAAACTCCGAAGAGAGAAACCAAACGGTTGGGGTCATCTTTGGTGTCAAAATAGAGAAAAATAGCAACAGCTGCCAGGAGTCCAATGTACACCAAGAACTGAACTAACCTGCAAAGGGAAAGACACGTTGATTTGTGTTGATGTCGAATACTGAATCATAAGATTAAATTTTAAATGGAGAGACATGAATGGTTACAGAAATATGAAGTACGATTGGACACAGGAATTATTATTATTATTATTATTATTATTATTATTATTATTATTATTATTATTATTATTATTATCATTATTATTACTATTATTATTGCTAAGCTAATATTATTATTATTATTATTATTATTATTATTATTATTATTATTATTATTATTATTATTGTTGTTGTTGTTGTTGTTGTTGCTTGCTAAGCTATTATTATTATTATTATTATTATTATTACTATTATTACTGTTTCTTAAGCTACACCCTAGTTGGAAAACCAGGATGCTATAAGCCCAAGGACTCCAACAGGGAAAGTAGCACAGTGAGGAAAGAGACGTAATGAACAATTAACATAAAATATTTCAAGAACAGGAACATTAAAATAAATCTTTCATATCTAAACTATAAAAACTTCAAAATAACAAGAGAAAAATATATTGAATAGTGTGCCAGATACATCTTCAAGAAATGCACCCAGGAACACCCTTACTGGTCGGTTAGTTCCTACCCTATCTGTTTGGTCACTCACCGCAAAATGGGTGTGACAAGGACTTCTCTATTCAACTGTACATTTGTAGTTATGCCATATTCTTAACCAAAATTTATAATCGATAATTTAGCCATTAATTGAGAATAAACCCAATGATTATGATTAGATTTTCTGTTTCGAATTTCTATATGAAAAATATGTTTTTTTAAGTTACACAATTTTAAACTTATATCGTTTAAAGAGAAAATTCAATTTTTTAGGGCATTTATAGTAGTTAGTTTTCTCAAGTTAATTTCAAGAGGAGCATAATTATGGTGCTAATAAATTAATAAATAAATAAATAAGCAAATGCATAAACATATAAATAATAATTATCAAATTGTTTATGCTTACATTTATGCAAATAAATGTAATTATTAGTAGTATCATATGATTTTATAGATGCTTTATTTACTATAGATGCTTTATTTACTATAGATGCTTTATTTATTATAGATGCTTTATTCATTATAATGACGATAAAATTTTAAAATTAACCATTTTTCAAATCTTACTCTTGAAATTATTCAGAAATTAATATAATTAATGTATAAAAATGTATATATTTTTTTTCAGATGAAATTGACTTAGATATGAATATTACAAAAGGAAAAAATTAATTGACAAATATATTATTCTTATGAAAGTCAATCAAGAATAGAATTTTAAAAAGGTCATAATAACCAAATGAAAATATCTGAATTATACTTAGAGATAGAAATTAAAAAACTTAATAACTGATTAAGAAAACCTGAACTATACCAGTGATTATTATTATTATTATTATTATTATTATTATTATTATTATTATTATTATTAGCTAAGCTACAACACTAGTTCGAAAAACGGGATGCTATAAGCCCAAGGGCTCTAACATGCAAAAACAGCTCAGTGAGGAAAGGAAATAAGGAAATAAATAAACTACAAAAGAAGTGACAAGCAAGTAATAAACTTTTTTGAGTATAGTAACAATATCAAAATAGATCTTTCATAAATACATTATGAAGAGAGTCTGTGTCAGCCTGTTCAACATGAAAACATTCACAGCAAGTTTGAACTTTTTGAAGTTCCACCAATTCAACTATTATTATTATTATTATTATTATTATTATTATTATTATTATTATTATTATTATTATTACTTGCTAAGCTACAACCCTAGCTGGAAAAGAAGAATGCTATAAGCCCAGGGGCTCCAACAGGGAAAATAGCCCAGTGAGGAAAGGAAAAAAGGAAAAATAAAATATTTTAAGAAGAGTAACAACATTAAAATAAATATCCCCCATATAAACTATATAAACTTTAACAATACAAGAGGAAGAGAAATTAGACAGAATAGTGTGCCCAAGTGTACCCTTAAGCAAGAGATCTTTAACCCAAGACAGTGGAAGGCCATGGTACAGAGGCTATGGCACTACCCAAGACTAGAGAACAACGGTTTGATTTTGGAGTGTCTTTCTCCTAGAAGAGCTGCATACCATAGCTAAACAGTCTCTTCTACCCTTACTAAGGAAAGTGGCCACTGAACACACCCAACTAAATAAAGTCTAAAAAGGTTTAAAGGTTACTCATGTATGGCAGAGGAAAGAAAAAGGAACAATATTATCAAAGATGCTAATAGAAATTTCACACAAAACCACTAACCTAAACTGCCATATTTTACCACAGCCATTGGAGATATGTTTAATCAGCCTCTCGTAGATAAAACTCCCGAAATATGGTTTGATGATCTGTAAACAGAAATAGATTAAATTATATATAGCAAAATGAGCTATATATGTGTGTATAAATATATATCTCATAATCATACCTATATACATTCATTATACAGATACGTGAATTTAAATATACAGTGATTAGTTTCATCTCCAGATAGCCACCAGGACATATAACATAGAAAAAAAATATATTAATATAATATTATTTTCATTATCACCTCGTCCAAGGAGGTCATGTTTCCACCTTTGTCTGTTTGATTGTTTGCTTGTTTGTCATCAGCCTAAGTTAAAAAGTTTGTCACTAGCCTAACTCTAAAAGTTTGTTACCATCCTAAGTCAAAAAGTTTGTCACCATCCTTAGTCAAGAAATTTGTCATCATCCTAAGTCAAAAAGTTTGTTCCCAGCTTAAGTCAAAAAGTTTGTCACTGCCCTAAGTCAAAAAGTTTGTCCCCAGCTTAAGTCAAAATGTTTTTCACCAGACTAAGTAAAAAAGATTGTCACCATCCTAAGTCAAGAAATTTGCCACTGTCCTAAGTCAAAAAGGTTGTCACCATCCTAAGTCAAGAAATTTGTCACCGTTTTAAGTCAAAAAGGTTGTCACCAGCCTATCTCATAAAGTAACAGATGACTTTTGAGGACATATTCCTGATATGTCAAAAAAAAGGGCTGACTCGGAAGTGCTTAGATTTTGGGGGGTGATCCGGACTTAATAATATACAATAGATTCATTTTGGATCAACATATGAAACAGGGCAAGCTTGCTCCGTAGACTTGAGTATTTTCCTCTTACCTGGAAGTACAGTAGGCCAACAACACCACAGAAAGTGATGACAATCAACAGTCCGTCTCCTTCGCACCAGTAATCGTTCTCCTAGAGAGAGAGAGAGAGAGAGAGAGAGAGAGAGAGAGAGAGATGAGTCATTATTCGTGATAACATAGTTTACAATAGAGCAATCAATTTAAAACATCGATTTTGGAATAGACATAATAATGCATTGTTATACTAAATTTACAATTAAGATATAATTCTAATTATATCCCAGAATAAATAATTCATTGTTATACTAAATTTACAGTTAAGATATAATTCTAATTATATCCCAAAATTAAATAATGCATTGTTATACTAAATTTACAATTGAAATATAATTCTAATTATATCCCAGAATTAAATAATGCATTTTTACACATATTTACAATTAAGATATGATTCTAATCATTTCACAGAATTCATAATACAAAACAGTATATAATTTCGTAATAAAAAAAAAAACAGTAATTCAAGATCTAAGTTAAAAACCAGACTAATCATATAATATTAATTAATAATGTCATATAAAAACCTAATTCTATAAATATATTGATAACACAAATTATACTGATAACATAATTATATTGAAAACACAAGGCTGGAATTTTAAACCAAAATTTCTAATTCTAATATTTCTAAAATGCTTCTTCTCTCTGCAGATTTCATAAACCATTTACCTTTTTTATTGCAATTCTTAATTAACTTATTTCTACCATCTCTTCCATGGATTATTTTCTTCACTTTTTACCCAACTTTCCTAATTTGTCTTGGGGCTTCCCTATTAGGGCCCTGCATCTTCCCTATTGGGTCTTCGGGCCTCTCTAATGAGTCCTGAGGCCTCCCTATTGGGGACTTGGGGCTTCCCTCTTAGGGGCATGGATTTTCCCTATTGGGTCCTGGGGTCCCCCTAATGAGTTCTGGGGCCTCTCTATTGGGGACTTGGGGCTTCCCTATCAGGGGCCCAGATTTTCCCAATTGGGTCCTGAGGCCTCTGTAATGGGTCCTGGGGCTTCCCTATTGGGTCATGGGGCTTTCTTCCCTACTGGGTCCTGGGGCATTCCTATTGAGCTCTGGGGTTTCCCTATTGGGTCCAGGGGCTTTCATAATGGGTCCTAGGGCTTTCCTATTGATCCTGGGACTTCCCTATTGGGTCATGGTGCGTCCCAATTAGGGTCCTGGGTCTTCCCTTCTGGATCCTGGGGCTTCCTTATTCAGTCCTCATCTTCCCTAATGGGTCCTGGGGCTTCCCTATTGAGTCCTGGGGCTTCCCTATTAGGGCCCTTGATCTTCCCTACTGGATCCTGGGGTTTCCCTATTGGGTCCTGGGGTTTATTGTGGACCTGGGGATTTTCTATTGGGGACCTGGGGTTATTTCCACTAAGGCCCTGGTGCTTTCCCCACTGGGGAACTGAATCATCCCTATTAGGTCCATAGAGCATTCCCCATTGAGCCCTGGGGCTTCCCTATTTGGGACCTTGGTGCTACAAATCAGCTTGAATGAAAAGAAGATACCGAAGACATTACGTCATGATTCCTTAAAGAGTCCTTACGAAAACGTCACAGGTAGGACCGTAAGGATTGTCCTGGAAATGCCATTGGCATAGGATTTCCTCACTGAGTCACCTTAGAGAGAGAGAGAGAGAGAGAGAGAGAGAGAGAGAGAGAGAGAGAGAGAGAGAGAGAGAGAGAGAGAGAGTAACCTCTATGGGATCTTGACTTCACATCTCGAATCGACAACTACTTTCATTTTAGTCTGTTTGTCCCTTTCTCTTCTCTGGCTCTTTCCTATCTGAATCTACTGGGTCATTGTGGACTATTGTGACCACACTGGGACTCGAATTCTGCTTAAACTCGTTAATTCGTTTAGTGTCTACCACCTCACCATCCTTGAAAGCTAAGGAAGGGGGGGGGCAGTTTGGGGGAGCCTATAGATCAACCTACAGGATTATCAGCAACCAATATCTGGCCCTTCCTCATCCTAGCTTGGATGGAGAGGGGGCTTGAGCTGATCACATTTATATACGGTCAGTCTCTAGGGCATTGTCCTGCTTAATATGGGAATGTTACTTTCCCTTGCCTCTGCCGTTAATGAGCTCCCTTTAAACCTTAACGTGTCTGTTTGGTTACTCGACGCAAAGTAACTGTGTGACAGGATGCACGTCTCCGGAGCAAGGCGTGGCACAAACTTCTGTGTCCAACCGTACATGGAATGACTTGATTGCAAGTGATCGTCAGTAGAAAAATTAATTAAAAATATCTAATCATTGCACTAACCTTCAGGAAATTCTACAAACATTTCTTCTCTATCATTTCTTTTGCCTACTCCAGATTTACCTACTGCTGATTCTCCTCTCTTCAGTATTGAAATCACCCATAGCAAATGTATGTAGATTGCCCCTTATAAATACCAGACATCCGAAATCATAAAGTGAAATGCAAATATATGAAGGATAATGAGTCAGTTACTCTGCACAGTCTCTGAAAGTGACAGTAAGACAGCAAAATCTTCGAAAGTGACAGAAAATTTGTTTCAAATCAAAATCGACTTTGCAATGGAAACCTTTCAATAAATATTACTAAATCTATATATGATTTTGGCCAAACTCAACACCTTCATTCCCTGAAGAACTTAGAATCTCACCTCGGCTTTCGTAGGAACCCGAAGGACGTAGATGAAGTACACAGCGTACACAGCAGCCAGCAATCCCAGGAAAATCCTTTTCAACCACAGCTTGAGATTTTCATTCTGGTTCGAAAGAGAGAAGAAGAAAAATTTGAAGTTGTTTTTATTTGGACATAGAAAGAAGATATTGTGGCAATCTTAAAAGATATGATTATATAGCACACTAAAAATATTTATATATATATATATACATGTATATATATATATATATATATATATATATATATATATATATATATATATATATATATATATATATATATATATTTATTAATTGATATATATGTGTGGGTGTATGTACACAAACAAGCATACATACACAAACACACCCACACACACACGCATATACTATATATATATATATATATATATATATATATATATATATATATATATATATATATATATATATATATATAAATATATATATATATATATATATATATATATATATATAATTTTATTTATTCATTTAAATATGTGTGGATGTATGTACACAAACACACATACATACACAAACACACGCGCATATATATATATATATATATATATATATATATATATATATATATATATATATATATATATATATATATATATATATACACACATACACTCCTGCATACGTTAGTAAAATCCCCTGCATATGCAGTACATGTAAATAACATTAAAATAACATGAAGTACCTGCGTCAAGGAACGATAACAAGGAAAGAGTGAGCAGATACTATAATCCACATCATCATCTCCTTCTGCTTCTTCTTCTTCTTTTTGACAATCTCCCGCCTGTCCCTTCTCAACATCCTTGCCACCACCTTTCCCGAATCCATTGCACTCCGGCGGCGACTGGCTGGGTTTCTCCTCGTATCCAGTTTGATACTGCAATTGAAAGCACATATAGTTTACATGCTTGTTTTGATTATGATTGGTCTGTTTGACTGGCTGGGTATGTATAAACTTTGGTTGATTAAGATGGACATGTATTATTATTATTATAATTATTAGTAGAAGTAGTAGTAGTAGTAGTAGTAGTAGTAGTAATAGTAGTAATTTAATTATTATTATTATTACTATTATTATTATCATTTTTATTATCATTATTATTATTATTATTACAATTGTTATTATTATTAGTAGTAGTAGTAGTAGTAGTAGTAGTAGTAACAAAGCTACAACCCTAGTTGGAAAAGCAGGATGCTATAAACCCAAGGAGCCCAACAGGGAAAAATAGCCCAGAAAAGGGAATAGGGAAATAAACTACAAGAGAAATAATTAGCAATTCAAATAAAATATTCTAAGAAATGTAATAATCTTGATTATTTTTATAAACTCTTTCTAAGTAGGGATAAATTACCATGGTGAATGTGTTTCTGTATCGACATGATCAGCAAAGCAGTAATAGTCAAGGCCAACCTATACTAGGTGGGTATTCTGTGATGTTTATACTAAAATCTCCTACACTCACCAATCCGCACTGGCCAACTTTGTGATGAAAAATGGCCGCTCCAGATTTTAATAAGGTCATGTCTGAGGCCTTTGTCCTCTAGTGGACTCTAAGGACGTGTTTCTGACTTTTGTCCTGCAGTGGACTCTAAGGACATGTCTGAGGTCTTTGTCCTGCACTGGACTCTAAGAACATGTCTGAGGTCTTTGTCCTCTAGTGGACTCTAAGGACGTGTCTCTGACTTTTGTCCTGCAGTGGACTCTAAGGACATGTCTGAGGTATTTGTCCTGCAGTGGACTCTAAGGACGTGTCTGAGGCCTTTGTCCTCTAGTGGACTCTAAGGACGTGTCTCTGACTTTTGTCCTGCAGTGGACTCTAAGGACATGTCTGAGGTCTTTGTCCTGCAGTGGACTCTAAGGACGTGTTTCTGACTTTTGTCCTGCAGTGGACTCTAAGGACATGTCTGAGGTCTTTGTCCTGCAGTGGACTCTAAGAACATTTCTGAGGCCTTTGTCCTCTAGTGGACTCTAAGGACGTGTCTCTGACTTTTGTCCTGCAGTGGACTCTAAGGACACGTCTGAGGTCTTTGTCCTGCAGTGGACTCTAAGGACGTGTCTCTGACTTTTGTCCATGCAGTGGAGTCTGAGAACGTGTCTGAGGCCTTTGTCCTCTAGTGGACTCTAAGGACGTGTTTCTGACTTTTGTCCTGCAGTGGACTCTA
>NC_090752.1:60730102-60745102 GCF_036898095.1 Palaemon carinicauda | reverse complement strand
TAAATCTATAGGATATTGTTTCAGTGTCATACCATGACTCGTGTCCATAGAGTAACACTGATCTCACTAAACTTATATATAGTCTGAGTTTTACATGTAATTTCAGGCGATTTGATTTCCAAATTTTACTTAACCTAGCCACTGTCTCATTTGCTTTTTTCAATCTTTCAATAAACTCAAATTCTAAAGACCCTGTATTAGAGTTCACAGTTCCTAAATACTTAAATATTTTTACCTCATTAATCCTTTCTCTTGCCAATGATATTTCCTCTTCTATTATACTATACTATGATGTATATATGTTATAAATTGTAAGAATTTTAAATGTGTCTTTCCTAATAAAAGATGAAAAAAAAAAAGTGTTTTAAGTCAATACACTCTTTCAAATCTTGCTTTGGTAAAAGATAGATTTTTCCCTCTAGTCCTTTCCAATTTTCAAGGTATTTCAGTAAAAACATAATCCCAAAAATTTATTAAATACAAGAAGTAAACTGTATTATTATCATTAATATCATTATCATTATTATTATTATCATTATTATCATTATTATTACTATTACTATTAGTATTACTATTACAACTACAATTATTATTATTATTATTATTATTATTACTTGCTAAGCTACAACCCTACTTGGAAAAGCGGGCTGCTATAAGCCCAGGGACCCCAAAAGGGAAAACAGCCCAGTGAGGAAAGGAAGCAAGGGAAAAAATATTTCCTATATAAACAATAAAAACTTAAACAAAACAAGAGGAAGAGAAATTAGATAGAATAGTGTGCCCGAGTATACCCTCAAGCAAGAGAACTCTTACCCAATATCAAAAACGAGTTCACTGTCTGAAGAATTAATATTTCCAGTTGTCATAAATACAAAAACACAACTTTAAACTAATTTATCTAATAAAAGATACATTTTTCCTTTCCTTTGATTATAAAGTGAGAGTGAAAAGCTAATATATTTCATTAGGTATATAGTCCTAAAAATTAATTAAATTCGAGAAATAAAGTCCTCTGTCAAAAGAAATGTAATTTTAATTTAATTTCATTTGATTTAATTTAATTAATTCAATTAATTCAATTAATTTATTTTATTTATTTAATTAATTTAATTAGTTAATTAATTTAATTTAACTAATTTAATTTAATTAATTACATTAATTTAATTTAATTAATTACATTAATTTAATTGAATTAATTACATTAATTTAATTTAATTAATTATATTAATTTAATCTAATTAATTAAATTGATTTAATTAATTTTATTAATCTAATTTAATGAATTTAATTTAATTAATTTACTTAATCTTAATAAAAATGAGTGAAAAGCCAGATTAGTCCTCTCAACAATAGAATTTGTCATATATAAAAAAATACAATTTTAATCTAATTAATCTCGATGAAAGATAGTGAGATGCCAGGCTACATACAAGTGTGTGTGTGTGTGTGTGTGTATTGACAATCATCGTTAGTCTTCTACGCAGTTCATATCAGAATGTACACAAATTTTGACACAACAAAAACTAATAATAATAATAATAATAATAATAATAATAATAATAATAATAAGGATGATGATGCTGACGGTGATGATGATAATAATAATAATAATAATAATAATAATAATAATTACGATAATAATAATAATAATAATAATAAGATAATAATAATAGTAATAATAATAATAATAATAATAATAATAATAATAATAATAATAATAATAAGAATGATGATGCTGATAATAATAATAATAATAATAATAATAATAATAATAATAATAATAGTAATAATAATAATAATAATAATAATAATAATAAGGATGATGATGCTGATAATAATAATAATAATAATAATAATAATAATAATAATAATAATAGAATCTAATCGATCGAGCAAAGTAATTCAGTAAGAGACTGTATTGTCAAAGGACGTGATAATATGACAGATCCTGCCACCTGCTTAGCACACAATGGCAGAAGAGGGAGCTTTTCAATCAATTCTGCCATTAACTGGGTTAAAATAAATAAAAAGTAAGTATAGATTCTTGGGTTACATGAAAATAAGTGATTCAAACGTGTTATATACGGCCATGAACTATACTCCATTTGTTTTAATGAGGCGCATATGCACTGACTCGCAGCGGTGCCCTTTTAAGCTCGGCGAAGTTTCCTGCCCTCTGATTGGTCAGAATTATCTTGCCCAACCAATCAGCGATCAGGAGACTTTTCCGAGCTAAAAGGGGCACCCTGGCGAGAATTGCCTATAATATACGCATGCAGGAAAGAGATTTATATAATTAAATAAATGATAGATATCATTAATTGATTGATAAATTAACTGACTGATCAATAATAAATAATAATAAATAAATGATAATAATAATTACCAGAAGCTCAACTGTACCATTTCAACCTTGATTCAAGAATGAATTTATTATTATTATTATTAGTAGTAGTAGTAGTAGTAGTAGTAGTAGTAGTAGTAGTAGTAGCTAAGCTACAACGCTAAATGGAAAACCAGGATGCTATAAGCCCAAGGGTTCGAAAAAGGAAAATAGCCCTTTGAAGAAAGGAAATAAGGAAACAAATAGAATAGTGTGCCTGAGTGTCCCCTCAAGAGAGAGAACTCTACCCCAAGATAGTTGCAAGACTATGGTACAGAGGCTATGGCATTACCCAATATTAGAGAACAATGGTTTGATTTTGGAGTGTCCTCCTAAAAGAGCTCTCTCTCTCTCTCTCTCTCTCTCTCTCTCTCTCTCTCTCTCTCTCTCTCTCTCTCTCTCTCTCTCTCTCTCTCTCTCTCTATATATATATATATATATATATATATATATATATATATATATATATATATATATATATATATATATATATATATATATATACAGTATATGGGTATATATACATACGTACATATATATATATATATATATATATATATATATATATATATATATATATATATATATATATATATATATATATATATATATATATATATATATATATAATATATATATATATGTATATATATATATATATATATATATATATATATATATATATATATATATATATATATATATATATATATATACTGTACAATATGCCTTCCAATTACGCCTGCAATGTGTAACATACAGTACAAAGACCAGTTATCGAAAGTAAATCCTACAGCGGATATCTAAAAGATGCCAAGTACTATTTTACCCGTTATTTTCGATCCTTGAATCCCTGGCCGTTAGACATTGAGTTTATTTCAATTCTTTCTTCCGCGTTCGATTCCCTTTTAAATATTCTTCGATTTGTTTTGATTCTATATGGCTTCTACGTACAATATCATAAAACTATCTAATACTTATGGCTCAATTTTCTATCTGATTCCCTATTAGTTTCTGAGTGAATAAGTGAATTGGACGGTCAAAAACTAGAAAATAAATATCTGTTCATTAATTTTAACCCTGCCAAAAACATATATTAATCTTTTATATCCTCACTAATAGATTGATTGATTGAAATTTCTGGCATTCAATCAATCAATCTATTAGTGAGGATATAAAAGATTAATATAACAAATCTTTTCTGACATTTACATTTCCAAGAAACGTAAACTAAAGTAAGATACGTTTGAATCTGTTTTGCATTTATGTCGCTGCCAGACGAAGGAAACTAATGACAGTTACCATGAATAATATTTGAACAATGGTAATATAAAACCTTACATTATTATTATTGGAGAATTTTAAGTATTTAGGAAAGACAATCAGTAATTTTCGTTTATTTTTAGTAAGGGAATAAATTATATTAATTGTCATTCAATGTAAACTAGATGTTTTTACACAAAAATATAATTGAAATAAATATATAGAAATTAAAATGAGTAAAAACTTTTTACTTCGAAATCTTAACAATCTATATATATATATATATATATATATATATATATATATATATATATATATATATATATATATATATATATATATATATATATATATATATTCAAATGAGTACAAACATTTATTTTCGAAATTTTTAATGCATATGAGAAATCTTCTACTCTCTTGGGTTGAGTTCCCTTGCTTGAGGGTAATTTTCACTTATGGAGCTCTTGGGCTTACAGCTACCTGCTTTCCCAACTTAATAATAATAATAATAATAATAATAATAATAATAATAATAATAATAATAATAATAATTTATCCAAAAATTTCCTGAACAATGCTTAGGCCTATATGATTACAATTTAATCTAACCTGTATTTCAAGTTGCTTAGACGAAGGTTAGACCTAATTTTCAAAACAATGCTGTCGAGTTGTAAGCTTTTGCAAACTTAGTTTTCCCGATTCTAAGTTAACACGACTAGACTTCTAAGTTAGTTAGGACCCGATTAAGTCAGCTTTACGAATAAAAACAAAAAAAAAATCTCTTGAGTTATCCTAGAAAACAAAAAGTCTGAAAATATCATACATGTTTTACAAAGAGATATCCTCCAAGGATTTCGTCCATCGCTTCCCGTTATCTTGGTGCCATTTTTAAGTTATCAAAACAATGCTAACGTTTTGTTTACAAACAAAAGAAGGTCTCGAAACGTCTTCAGAACAGACAGCAAAACGTTTCCTGGTCTGTTCGCATTCAATTTCCTGACTCTTTCGAGTGCATTATTATTATTATTATTATTATTAGTCTAGTAGTAGTAGTAGTAGTAGTAGAAAAATAGTAGTAGTAGTAGTAGTAGTAGTAGCTAAGCTAAGCTACAACATTATTTGAAACACAGGATGATATAAGTCCAAGGGCTCCAACGGGGAAAAATAGCCTAGTGAGGAAAGGAAATAAGGAAATAAATAAACATGAGAATAAATGAACAATTAAAATAAAATATTATTACCAGCCAAGATACAACCCTAGTTGGAAAAGCAGAATGCTGTAACACCAAGGGCTCCAACGGGGAAAAATAGCCCAATGAGGACAGAAAATAAGGAAATAAATAAACGATATGAGAAGTAATGGACAATCAAAATAAAATATTATTATTATTAACCAGCCAAGATACAACCCTAGTTAGAAAAACAGGATGCTATCATCCCAAGGGCTCCAACAGAGCAAAATAGCCCAGTGAGGAAAGGAAATAAGAAAACAAATAAACTACGTGAGCAGTAATGAACAATTCAAATGTCGTTTAACACAAATATTTTGTGTATTTTCATCACCACGCTGGCCACAGTAGGGTGGTGATGTTGGAAGATTTTAGTCTGATCACCCACAGCAAACCAACCTAGTATAGATGACCCTTGCTAGTAGAGCTTTTCTGATCATGGCAATACACAAACACTTTCACGACGATAAGGTATATATATATATATATAATATTATATATATATATATATATATAATATATATATATATATATATATATAAATCTATATATATATAAATTTATAAATATATATATTATATATAAATTTATATATATATATATATATATATATATATATATATATATATATATATATATATATATATATATATATATATATATATATATATATACATATATATATATATATATATATATATATATATTATATAATATTATATATATATATATATATATATATATATATATATATATATATATATATACATACTGACCATCTCTACATTTTCTATATATGACGTCACCAATTTTAAACGACATGCCATTGGCTCTTGTTCTGACCAATTACATTCTCCCAGAGTTTAAAATCTTTCGAATAATGTGAATGACCTTCAAATCAATTACATATAGCAAAAATTATATATGTGATCAAGTAAAAACCCAGAGATTAAAATATTTCCATTATCAAAAATAAAAAAAAAAAACTTAATTAAGTCAAAATTTCCGTTCTTTTGAAACTTGTAATAATTTTCTAGCTATGTCGTGACGTCATCATTGCGACATCAAAACTACATCGGTAGTGACGTAGTTAATGGGAGACGGGGGGGGGGTCACTCACCTCTAGCTAATTGGGGTAAGGGGGAGAGGCGTTTTTAACTATTTAACTATCTAATCAACTAACTTAGCTCCACCCCTTCCAAATTCTTGAAGGAAACATACTACAGTTTAAAGGTTTAAAGGCCGCTCATGAATGGCAGAGGCAAGGGACAGGGACATTGCCCTATCTAGCAGGACAATGCCCTAGAGACAGACCATATATACATGATCAGCGCCCAAAACCCTCCTCTCCACCCAAGCTACGACCAAAGATGGCCAGGCAATGGCTGCTGATGACTCAGCAGATAGACCTACAAGCTCCCCCAAACCCAATCCCTATCCTTAACTCGCAAGGATGGTGAGGTTGCAGACACTAAAGGAACTAACGATTTTAGCGGGACTCGAACCCCAGTCTGGTGAGGTTTAGAAAGTTCTTTGTGACCAAAAACTGGGGAATTCCTATATATACTTCAAACAACTGTTAAAAAAAAAAAAACAATTTTAATCGTTAATTCTCCGTAAAAAATCTACTGTTCTCAGCCGTATTTCAGTAAAATACTGGCGACCGTAACTTTCACCCTACATTATCATCTTTCACGGGTTGGTGACCGTAATATACCTCCTTTATGTCAATAAATATGTTTTTAAAACTGTAAATGCCTAGCAACATTTATTCCAGGATTTTTACCGTATTTTACGACAAATTCTTAACAGTGTATCATTAGACAAATCTTCCTTAATCGATTCTAAATTTATTAGACTTTAGTAATGGAAAGAGTATACACTAAAGGAAGTAAGGAAGTATAAATGTAATTGAAAACATTAATTAAATGCTATCAAATAAAGTGCTTCAATGTTCATCTTAGGATTTATTTGAAGAAATTTGTAAAAAATTTTAAGGTAGACGAAATATTTGACATTACAATGCATTTATGTCAACATTTCACGAAATTGACATTTCCAGCATTCCATATATCATCATCATCATCATCATCATCATCATTATTATTATTATTATTATTATTATTATTATTATTATTATTATTATTGTTGTTGTTAATAATAATAATAATAATAATAATAGCTAAGCTACAACCCCAATTGGAAAAGCAGGATGCTATAAGCCCAAGGGCTCCAACAGAGAAAAATAGCCCAATGAAAGGAAATAATGAAATAAATAAATAAAAGAAGTAATGAACAAATAGATTGAAACATTTTCAGAACAGTAACGACATTAAAATAGGGCTATACTTCAAAAGTTCAATGTTTTTATGTTGAACAAACTGACATAAGTCTCCCTTTATAATTTTATATATGGCAGATCTATATTAACTTTGTTATTGATATTAAGATATTTTATATGTTTTATTCATTGCTTATCATAGTCTATTTATTTTCTTATTTCCTTTCCATACTGGGCTATTTTTCCCTGTTGGAGCATCCTGCTTTTCCAACTGGGGTTGTAGCTTAGATAATAATAATAATAATGATAACAACAACAACAACAACAACAACAAAAACAACAACAACAACAACAATAATAATAATAATAATAATAATAATAATAATACATTCAGAAAATAAAAAGCGAATAGCATACGCAGTGACAACGCCCTAACTAGGAACAGGGAGGACCAGGCAATGGCTGCTGATAACTCAGCAGGTAGACCTATAGGCTCCCCCAAACACCCCAATTCCTTAGCTCGCGAGGATGGTGAGGTTGCAGACGCTACAAGAAACAGTAGGGTTTGAAGGGGACTCGAATCCTAATCCAGGAGATTGCCAGGCATGGAAGTTTCCAGTAGGGCATAGCAACACTTTGGGCAACAGCTACCTGCTCTTGGGTATTCCCTTCGAAGCAGCTGGGTATTTCCTCAAGGTACAAGGTGACCTTCAACAACCGTTGATACTCCAAGGGTAAAGGCCACTCGGTACGGGCCTAGATATAAATATATTCTGTGTCATGGCGAGAATGTCACAGCATTGAAGATTCTTCACCCGTAGGGCTGATCACACCTACACATCCGGTGGAACTTGTCATAATGACAATACAGAAATATATCTTCCACGAATAATGTTTAGTTACATTCTATGTGTCCATTGTGGTGGTCTATTGGAAACGCCCGTATCTGGTGATATGTTGGACTGGGGTTCAAGCCCATCTCTAGGTCGATAGCTTCTTGTTGATTCTGCATCCTTACCATTCTTGTGAGCTGAAGTTGGGGAGGTTCAAGGGAGCCTAGGAGTCTACCTGCTTGCATGTTCCTCCCTGGTCCTTGCGTGGGTGGATAGGGGGCTTGGAGGCTGATCATATGTATATATGGTTAGCCTTTAGGGCCTCAGCTATTCATGAGCGACCATTAAACCTTTAATCACAATGTTTATATTAGAACTAGCTTTCCAAATCTGGTTACTTTGGTCAGGACTTTATGTTAGTTTATCTACCAGGTCATTTTACGAGGACCAGTGACCTTTGGCAGGCTTCTGGTCAATAGAGGTCATCCGCCTGGCTTCAGAGCAAAGAAGGAATATAAGAGTCCCCAGAATAATCGATAGAATAAGATAGAAACTAAAGCCTGTATCTAATAGGTGATAGAATATATAAAAATAACAATATCTAGAATACTATATAATACTAACAATGGCATACACTGAGTTTCAGACAGAAAAAGTAAAAAAAAAAAAGTTGAAGTTAGAAACCACAAGAATAAGAACTATAACTAAGAATTAATTAAATTCGTATTATCAAGCTTAAAAGGCTAAACTTATCCTGACATGTAGTCTATAAAACTCCTAAGATTTATGAATAAATACATATTATTATTATTATTATTATTATTATTATTATTATTATTATTATTATTATTATTGTTGTTGTTGTTATTAGCTAAGCTACACCCTTGGCTGGAAAAGCAGAATGCTACAAGCCAAAAGGACTCCAACAGGAAAAGTAGCCCAGTGAGGAAAGGAAATAGGGGAATAGCAAAGAAACGATAGTAATAAACAGAAAATAAATAACAAATATTCTAGATTAGTAAGAACGTTAAAATAAATCAGTCATCTATAAACTATGAAAACAGACTCATGTTCGCAAAGCTGACTTTTCAACCCATTCCAACATCGTTGAGAAACTCAGAGGTCAGTACTAAATAAATGACCAAATCCTCAAGGATGATCGTGAAGACGCCCGGGGAATCCCGAGAGCCCAAGCTCCAGCCGGAAGGAGCCTTCAAGGCTGGAAGAGAGAACCACAACTATTTAAGAGTAGCATTCGCTTGTTGCACTTCTTGTGTTTTTTTTCTGTCGTGACATTTAGATGGGGTTCGTTTTAATCTAATTATTCAATATTTCTCTTGTAGTTAGGTAGTAGGCTGACCGAGGCACCAGGCACCCGTTGAGATACAACCGCTAGAGAGGTATTGGGTTCTTAGACTGGTCAGCCAGTACTATATTGGGTCCTTCTCTCTGGTTACGGCTCATTTTTTCCTTTGCCTACACATACACTGAATATTCTGGCATATTCTTTCCACATTCTCTTCGGTCCTCATACACCTCACAACACTGAGATTACCAAACACTTCTTCACTTAAGGGGTTAACTACCGCACTATAATTGTTCACTGGCTACTTTCCTCTTGGTAAGGGTGGAAGAGACTCTTTAGGTATGGTAAGCAGCTCTTCTCGGAGAAGGACACTCCAAAATCAAACCATTGTTTTCTAAGTCTTGGGTAGTGCCATAGCCTCTCCACCATGGTCTTCCACTGTCTTGGAGTAGAGTCCTCTTGCTTGAGGGTACACTCGACCACGCTGTTCTATCTTATTTTTTTCCTCTTGTTTTTTCAAGTTTTTTCTAGTTTATATATGAAAGTTCTGATTTAATCTTGTTACTGTTCTTAAAAATATTTTATTTTGATCGTATCACTTCTCTTATAATGTATTCATTTCCTTGTTTCCTTTACTCATAGGGCTGTTGGAGCCCTTGGGCTTATAGCATTTACCTTTTCCAACTAGAGTTATAGGCTAAGTTGTAATAATAATAATAATAATAATAATAATAATATATAATAATAATATTGATAATAATAATAATAATAATAATAATAATATAGCGTGGATTCACTGCCATCCCGGATGTCACTCAGATTAACACATTGCTTGCCATGATATCACATAAATCACAGCTATGAGATTATCACTTTAATCGAGACCAATATTGAGGAAGTCATGTCTAAAATGCGACACGTTTGAAGATTATCACTTTACAATTGAGAATATCACTTAAAAATTATATTTCCTTAGAGAACAATATTCACACGTCTTATCCAAAAAAAAAAAAATTCCTTGATGTTGCTGTGGCCTGATTGGTAACGTCTCTGCCTGGTGTTTGCCAGGCGGGGGTTCGAGTCCCGCTCACACTCGTTAGTGCCATTAGTGTCTACAACCTTACCATCCTGGTGAGCTAAGGTTGGAAGGGTTTGGGGGAGCCTATAGGTCTATCTGCTGAGTCATCAGGAGCCACTGCCTGACCCTCCCTGGTCCTAGCTTGGGTGGAGAGGAGGCTTGGGCACTGATCATATATGGTCAGTCTCTAGGGCACTGTCCTGATTGCTAGGGCAATGTCACTGTCCCTTGCCTCTGCCATTCATGAGCGACCTTTATACCTTTATGTTTCTTTTTATGGTTTATATATGAAGGATCTATTTCAATGTTGTCACTGTTCTTAAAACGTATTATTCTAATTCTTCATTACTTTTCTTGTAGTTTATTTCCTTACTTCCCTTCCACACTGGGTTATTATCCCCTGTTGGAGCCCTTGGGTTTAAAGCATCCTGCTTTTCCAACCCAAGAAATCAAATTTTCTATAGGTTTCTTTTTAGTTTATATATGAAAGATCTGTTTTAATGTTGTCACTGTTCTTAAAATGTGTTATTCTAATTGTTCATTACTTCTCTTGTAGTTTATCTATTTCCTTACTTCCCTTCCTCACTGGGCTATCTTTCCTTGTTGGAGCCCTCGGGATTACAACACCCAGCTACTCCAACTAGGGTTGTAGCTTAGCTAGTAATAATAATTGAAGAAAAACAACTTCACAGGACGGACGTACCTTCAGTAAATCTCCGGAGAAATTATGCGATGCCCAACCAGCCACAACAACTTTCAATCGGCCCTTTCACTCGGAACAGCAAGGGGGCCTTAACAGACAGATATCTTTATCACCGGGTCGAAAAACAAATCAGAAACAGGAATTAATTGTGACTTTGTATCATTGCTTACGCCGGAATTAACGTCGTATGTACGAAATACACAGCGAGAAAGATCCCACTTCCACCTGTGGCGACTTCAACACACACACTGTCAGGTCTTCAGGGCCACGAGTCTCTTTATGTTTTTGTTTTTTTGTTTTTCTTTTTCTTTTTGTCACTAGTTACCTGGAAGCGAAGTTATATATACTATTCTTAATTTCATCACAGCTTTAGCATTGATCTATATTACGTTAGAATTAGCCTGCCATTGTATTCAGGTAATGCTTCTTTATCATTTGGAAGTTGGTAAATTAATGATTTACAGCTACGAAATACCAGCTATCTCATTATGGAAACTCCAGCAGAAGAGTTGCCAAGAACGTTTTTTTTTTTTTAAAAAGCTGACAGGATGTGCAATGTGTTACAATAGAGAGGAGGAAGTCACTCTATTTTGAAGCCTTCATTCATACTTTCTTTAAGAGACACTGATCATATCCTGTTGCTCAATGTCTCTGAACTATTACATCAAAATGCTTTCCTCGGAAAATTTCGCTTCCTATTCAAGTTGGCGTTATACCTTGACCTTCTAGAGGTTATTAAATGCAGCAGAATGAATCAGTGCGAAGCTAAAGTGTATCCTGTAAGGACAGGCCGACGGGAAGGGCAACCTGGGATCTTTATCCTGGACAGAAATCTCCTCCCCCAACAGCATAAAGTTTATCTTAACATCAGCAACCTTCGAAGGTCATATTTCGAGGTCCTCTGATTTTCCATCACCTGGTCCATCCAAGGCCGCCTCGGGACGCCTTGGTCCATCACGCGGTCCACTGGTCCTCGCTGGACCCATCACGTGGGTCCCTTGGCCATTGTTTGCTCTATTATGCTGGTCCTTTGGGACCTTCTTGGTCCTTAACGCAGGCACCCAATGGTCCTCTTTTTTTCCCATCAGAAGGACCCAATTTGGTCATTTGTCCCATCAGGAGGGCCACCTTGGTCCTCTTTTTCCCCATCAAGAGGGACCACTTTGGTCCCCTTTTTTCCCATCAGGAGGGATCACTTTGCTCCTCTTTTTCCCATCAAGAAGGCTCACTTTGTTCCTCTTTTTCCCATCAGGAGGGCCCACCTATGTCATCTTTTGTCCCATCAGAAGGGCCCACTTTGGTCCTCTTTTTTCCCATCAAGAGAGCCCACCCTATGTGCAGCAATGCTTGTATGCATATATGTCTGCATGTATGTATGCATGTTGCATTTCTGTGTGAATGTAAGGTGAATAGCGTTTGGCCTTGGCATGTATGTATGTATGTATGTATGTATGTATGTATGTATGTATGTAAGATGAACAGTGTTTTACCTCGGTATGTATGTATGTATGTATGTATGTATGTAAGGAAAACATAACTGCCAGAGCTAAATGCCCAGCCAGTCCCTGATCCACAACATGTGAGCGAGGAGGTAGCAATCTTGAAAAAGAGTAAAATACTCGATCCCTACTCTCTTATCACCAAACGGGTTCAAAATATCGTTTCTTCGTACTAATAAAAGAAACCCCTTTTCCAGACGTTTGCAATGGTTTCGAAAGATTCGAGAACATCAAGTTCTACCCTACTTCCGG
This sequence comes from Palaemon carinicauda, assembly GCF_036898095.1. Lineage (NCBI taxonomy): Eukaryota > Metazoa > Arthropoda > Malacostraca > Decapoda > Palaemonidae > Palaemon > Palaemon carinicauda. Next base: position 60,732,272 of record NC_090752.1, on the reverse strand, counting down.
TGATTTCGACATGCGTTGGTGGCCATAGCTAGGGTGCCAAGGACAAATGGGTTATTACCATACAATGGCGTTCGGGGCGGAATCTATAGGCAGTTATCTGGAATCTGTATATTGAATATATATTGAACCTGTAGATTAAAGAAATGTATAGGATCCTGAGGTTTAAAGGTTTAAAGGTCGCTCATGAATGGCAGAGGCAAGGGACAGTGACAATACCTTAGCTATTATTATTATTATTATTATTATTATTATTATTATTATTATTATTATTATTATTACTAACTAAGCTATAGCCCAGTGAGGAAAAGAAACAAACAAATAATTAAACTACAAGAGGTATTGGGCAATCAAAATTAAATATTTTAAGAACTGTAACAACATTAAATTAGCTCTTTCATTATAGACTATAAAAACTTACAAAAAAAAAAAAAATAAAATAAAAAAAAGAGGAAGACAAATAGACAGAATAGTGTGCTCGAGTCTACCTCAAGCAAGAGAACTCTAACCTATGACAGTGGATGACCATGGTACAGAGGCTATGGCACTACCTAAGACTAGAGAACAATGGTTTGATTTTGGAGTGTCCTTCTCCTAGATGAGCTGCCTACCATAGCTAGTCTCCTCAGCCCTTACCACCAGAATACTATTAGCCCAAGGGCTCCCGGAGAGAAAGTAGCCCAGTGAGGAAAGGAAATAAGGAAACGGATAGAATAGTGTGCATGAGTGTACCCTCAAGCAAGAGAACTCTAATCTATGACAGTGGAAGACCATGGTACAGAGGCTATGGCACTACCCAAGACTAGAGAATAATGGTTTGATTTTGGAGTGTCCTTCTCTAGATGTGCTGCGAATGAATCTACCATGCTGGACGGAGTACCTATAGTGTAACGCGTAAGGTGCACTGACAGCTCAAACTCCTAAACAACAACAACAACAACAACAACAACAACAACCCCCAGTAAGAATTGCTCATAAAATTCTTGGCTACATCCAGATTCAAGTGCAGAAGAGAAACAGTTTCTCGGTTCCATGATAAATAAATTGAAAATATACACTAAAATCACGTTAATAAATTAGGATTTATTTTCTAGTAACACCCACATCATACTCTCTCTCTCTCTCTCCTCTCTCTCTCTCTCTCTCTCTCTCTCTCTCTCTCTCTCTCTCTCTCTCTCTCTCTCTCTCTCTCTCCTCAAGTAAACAAGGAAAAACCTGCAGTGATTTCAGCCTCTTGGAAGCGTTGCAAATTTTAATCTGAAATTCTCCGTAAAAATATACTGCTTTAAGCCGTATTTCAGTAAAATACAGGCGACCGTAATTTTACCCTACTTTGTTATTATCTTTTACGGATTGATGACCGTAATATCACTCCTTTACGTCAATATATCCATTTTTAAAACATTAAATGGCTGACAACATTCATTCCAGGATTTTTACAGTTTTATAATGCAAATTTTTAAACAATGTAGGCAGTCTGATCAAAGATCTAAACGTTTTAGAAGCTGTCTAGCCCTTTCTCTTGCCTTCAAAACCATCCGCTAAACGTTCAAAGCTTCTGAGTTATAAAAACACAGAGATGATATGGTAACGTCCCTGACTGGTGATCGCTCGACTAGGGTTCGAGTCCCGCTTAAACTCGTTCGTTGCTTTGGTCGCTGCAACCTCACCATCCTTGTGAGTTAAGGATGGGCGGTTTGGGAGAGCATAAAGGTCTATCTGCTGGGTCATCCGGAGCCATTACCTGGTCCTCCTTGGTCCTAGCTTGGGTGGAGAGGGGCCCTGGCCGCTGATCATAGTATGGTCAGTCTGTAAGGGCATTGTCTTGCTCGATAGGGTAATGTCACTGTCCCTTGCCTCTGCCATTCATGAGCAGCCTTTAAGGCCTTTAAAGGGCCTCGTAGTTTTCACCAGTCGTCTCTATCTTGAACTTTTAATTCAATACTTCATTCATCATCTCCCACTTCACGCTTCATACTCCTCAGGGCAATGTCACTGTCCCTTGCCCTCTGCCATTCATGAGCGGCCTTTGAACCTCTGAAGGAGACTCTTGTGGGTCTAAATAGGAAGAGAAGTTACTCTGGGTCAGATATGGCAGGTCGACTCCTCAGGGGCGACGACTCTTGTGCAACGTAGTTCTCGACTGACCTTTCCTATCGAGTGTAGGACTCCA
>NC_090752.1:60725520-60728020 GCF_036898095.1 Palaemon carinicauda | reverse complement strand
GTTTTATTTTAAAAGGGTCGATAATTGTCTTTTTTTTTTTTTTTTTTTTTTGCGAAAAAGTGATTTTAGCAAAAGAATTTACACTTGTTTATAAAGATTGAATTATAATAATTTCATTGATAAAAATAATGATAACAACAATATTGATATTAATGATAATTCACATTCGATTAAAAATATTGAATTTTAATAATTATATTGATAAAAATAATGATAACAACAATATTGATATAATAATTTACACTCGTTCAAAAATATTGAATTATAATCATTATATTGATAAAAATAATTATAATAAAAATGTTGATATTTATGAAAATTGATAAAGAATCTTTAATGATATAATTCTTTTTATTGATAACATTGCCAATATCTTTTCTTAATTTCTCTCCATTTATTATATACATTAAAAAAAAAAATATTTTTTTTCTAAAAAATCTTTAAACAACAATTTCTTTATAATGAACTTAAATGATTAGATTAATAATATTTGATGAAATTTTTATCCTATATGCTCTAATAAATTAATCATTAATGAAATAAATTCAAATACAAAAAGTGAGAATTATAAGAAATATATGTTAAATATCTTATTAGAAGTATAATTTTGACGAAATCTTTATACTATATATTCAAACGAATTTGAGAATTATAAAAAAAATTCCAATATAAAAACTAGAATATATAAAAAATATAAAAGTTTCAGAGAAAGATATGAGTAAAAACTATTAAACAAAGAATTTCAAATAAATTTAGAATTAAAAAAAGTTTTATAAAAGTGGTCTTGAATAAAGGTGTGCTAAGCAAAATAGTGAAAAAGATGATTTATTTAAATAATGAAATGCTGAAATACGAGTGGGACAGTAGGAAAAAAAATGAGAAAATTACCCCCAAAATCCAAGTATGCTTTGTAAATGATTCCAACAAAACCTTAGAAGGTTTTCAAAATAAAATTTACAAAAAAAAAAAAAAAAATACAGACTAAGTTATAAAGTATAAAATTAATAAATAAATAATGAATAAAGATAAAACCGCTCATACCACCCCTCCCCCCCCAAAAAAAATATAGAAAATAAGATATGAAGAATAAAGTTGATAGACAAAAAAACTGCTGAGTCATTCGTAGCATATAGCACGATTAGAAAAAAGGACTCTTATCCAAAAACAAATAGCAAATAAGATATTAAGAATAAACTTAATAAATAAAAAATATGAAGAAAAAAAACTGCTGAATCATTGGAAGCGTTAGTATTCCGAACAAACTTCCCTACAGTTTTCAATTCGTGGAAACTTCTTCGCAAATCGTATTAGTTGCGTCTGTCACTATTTCGCCAGCCATAATTCTGCTGAATTAGCTCGACCATTGTCCGGAAGTTCATTGGGATTCTGGGGGCCAGGTTCGAACGCGACTTATAGAAGTCCAATCGATGAGGGAGAGTATGTGTGTGTATATATATATATATATATATATATATATATATATATATATATATATATATATATATATATATATATATATATATATATATATATATATATTTCAAATAAACCATATATATTAATACATTAAAGTCTGGATTCTCTTAACGACCTGGGGATCAGAGCCCCAGGCGGAACCGCCCAAAGACTATGATATCGGACCAGCGGGGATTTGAACCCTCGTCAAGGATATCTGTATGCCAGTGACTATACCACTCGGCCACGAAGAAAGATAAAAGTCAATGACAATTCTTCTATACATATACCTGTCAAATTCAGGTTTTCTGTACTTAGAATTGAAATCAACCCATCTTCACCATCGTAGCTAATTGGTAGGTTTGGGACTTGGCATTCGATTAATGATAAATTTTTTGCACATTTAAATGTGTTTCTTTCATATTTCAAATAAACCATATATATTAATACATTAAAGTCTGGATTCTCTTAACGACCTGGGGATCAGAGCCCCACGCGGAACCGCCCAAAGACTATGATATCGGACCAGCGGGGATTTGAACCCTCGTCCAGGATATCTGTATGCCAGTGACCATACCACTCGGCCACGAAGAAAGATAAAAGTCAATGACAATTCTTCTATACATATACCTGTCAAATTCAGGTTTTCTGTAATTAGAATTGAAATCAACCCATCTTCACCATCGTAGCTAATTGGTAGGTTTGGGACTTGGCATTCGTTTAATGATAAATTTTTTGCACATTTAAACGTGTTTCTTTCATATTTCAAATAAACCATATGTATATGTATATGTATAGAAGAATTGTCATTGACTTTTATCTTTCTTCGTGGCCGAGTGGTATGGTCACTGGAATACAGATATCGTGGACGAGAGTTCAAATCCCCGCTGGTCCGATATCATAGTCTTTGGGCGGTTCCGCATGAGGCTCTGATCCCCAGGTCGTTAAGAGAATCCAGACTTTAATGTATTTATATATATGGTTTATTTGAAATATGAAAGAAACACGTTTAAATGTGCAAAAAATTTATCATTAATCGAATGCC
>NC_090752.1:60688020-60720520 GCF_036898095.1 Palaemon carinicauda | reverse complement strand
AAATATATATATATATATATATATATATATATATATATATATACATATATACATTTATATATATATATATATATATATATATATATATATATATAAATATATATATATATATATATATATATATATATATATATATATATATATATACATATATACATTTATATATATATATATATATATATATATATATATATATATATATATATATATATATATTTATATATATATATATATATATATATATATATATATATATATATATATATATATATATACTATACACATACATACATATATAAGGATCAATGTTTCATTAAAGCGCTTTTATATTTTATACAGCTCTTTTCCACACTTTCAAATTTATTTTTGTAGCAAATATATATATATATATATATATATATATATATATATATATATATATATATATATATATATATATATATATACTATATACATAAATGCATATATATGGATCAATGTTTTTTTAAAGTGCTTTTATACCATATACAGATCTTTTCAACACTTTCAAACTTATTTGTTTTGTAGCAAACATTGATCCATACACCCTCTTTCTTTTCAAGATTTATAATATTAACTCTCTCTCTCTCTCTCTCTCTCTCTCTCTCTCTCTCTCTCTCTCTCTCTCTCTCTCTCTCTCTCTCTCATTTCTTGTGGTACGTGTTTTACATCTTTTTATTAATATCCTACCACATACTTTACCTGTTAAGCACAGTATTTTTATGCCCTTATAATTCATACAGTCAAAATCGATCAATTTTATATATAAATAACGAAAAAATTATCAACCTCCACCATTTCTTTTAGGACCTTTTCCTCATCCGAGACATACCTTAAACACTATGGTCAGCATCTCATTCCTATTATAACCACTGGACTGAAGCATTTTGCCAATAATTCCATAAACTCTAGGTGTCTCTCCAAACTCTTATTCATCTCTAACATTATTATTAATCTCAAATTACTTCAATTTACTTCTATTTTATCCTACATATCAAATAAATCTACAAAATTGCATTCATGTCCAACATCATATCTCTACTTTCAACCTTTTTTTCAGATCCAAGTGTTAATTTACATTTTTTCCCGCATTTCATTTCGTGTGAAATATTTTTTTCATTGTTCTTGGAATTATCTTTCACTTACATCTTTTATTTGTTTAATGCCAGTTTTTATCTCTCTCAATCTATCTTTCATTAAGCCAACAATCCCTTTGTATAACCTACACTTGGTATACTCCTTTTTTCGTGCAACTTCCCCTTTACCACACCCTTTATCACATAATACTAACATTTAGTTATCATATTCCCTCATTCTACTTTCATACCCTTAAACTCTACCTGTTCACTCCTTAACCAACTCATAGAGTTTTCAAAACACCAGTGTCTCCTCCTTTTCAAACCATTACTTCAATCCTATGTGGCCGATGTGGTAACGTCCCGGACAGGTTCGAGTCCCGCTCAAACTCGTTAGTTTCTTTGGTCGCAGTAACCTCAGCATCCTTGTGAGCTAAGAATGAGGGGTTTGGGGGAGCCTATAAGTCTATCTGCTGAGAAAATAGCATCCAGTGCCTGCCCCTTCTTGGTCTTAGCTTGGGTGGAGAGGGGGCTTCGGCGCTGATAATGTTTGTATACACATACGCACACACACATACACACACACACACACACACACACACACACATATATATATATATATATATATATATATATATATATATATATATATATATGTATATATATACATATATATATATATATATGTGGTCAGTCTTTAAGGCATTGTCCTGCTTGATAGGGCAATGTCAGTGTTCCTTGCCTCTGCCATTCATGAGCGACCTTTAAACATCTCATCTGATTTCCCTTTAAGCCTTCACATATTCCTCTTATTCAACCTACTTATTTTGATGAATCTAGAGAGGCGTTTGAACAGATTCCTTCTCCTCTCTTATCTACTTTAACTTTCGCTTAGACCAAATAATCACTAGATATAGGTTCAATCATTGCTCTTTTCATAATTGCTTTCATCTGGTATATTCCCGTCTAATAATCACTAATGTATCATAGACGAACAAATACATACACAATAACAACAACAACAATAACAACAAAAACAACACCAACAACAAAAAATGCAGCCGTTTCTACTCCACTGCAGGGCAAAGACCTCAGAAATGTCTCTATTCACGTCTGAGGCTTGGCCAATTTTCATCAACACGCTGGACAACTGCGGATAGGTGATGTTGAGAGACTATGGTCTGATCGCTCACAGCAAACCAACCTAGTATGGGTGGCCCTGACTAGTACAGCTTTGCTAATCATGGCGATACACAAACCCTTTCACCAGATTAATGTACCCCTATTCAGAAAGGGCATACATATATTCATAAATACATACACACAAACTTCCGCTCATATACTGTACATCCCAGAGAATATAAAATGAAAACTCAAAATCTTCTTAGTTGGAATAAAATCTAGCTACGATAATTTAGGGCAATGCTAATCGAAACAATTCATGACGGTATTGCATTTATCATATAAAGATATGGCTCCACTTGATTATTAGATTCTGTAAGAAAACATTCCCTTTGATTTAAAGAAGAAAATATTCCCTTTGATTTGAAGAAGAAAATATTCCCTTTGATTTGAAGAAGAAAATATTCCCCTTGATTTGAGGAAGAAAATATTCCCTTTGATTTGAGGAAGAAAACATTCCCTTTGATTTAAAGAAGAAAATATTCCCTTCGATTTGAAGAAGAAAATATTCCCCTTGATTTGAGGAAGAAAATATTCCCTTTGATTTGAGGAAGAAAATATTCCCTTTGATTTGAAGAAGAAAATATTCCCTTTGATTTGAGGAAGAAAATATTCCCTTTGATTTGAAGTTTAGTTAATGAATTTCAACCATCTCTAATTTCTAATCTTACTGAGGGATATTCACAATCACTAACAACATGCCTAATTTTAAATATCTATTATCGTTTCCAGAGGCCGTGTAATAGTGTTTTTCCCAAATATCTAACAAACCAGCTTATGAATTTCCATGAAACTACAGCAATGAATGTTTCAAACATTGGCCTAATTTTTGATGGTACAATGAATTGACAGATGTGCTTAATTAATCCGTTTACTCTTAGAAAAAGAGGAACTTCTTCCCCTCCTTCAGAGCGTTTCGAAGAAGTATTACTTAATCACGTAACTGTGACGCAGAGGTTCCCCCAACCCTCCTTCTGTGTTTACACCTATCCTAGTACCCCCCCCCTTCCTTCTTGCCTTCTTTCCTCCATTTTCATTGTTATTAGGCTACCGAGTAAATCCCTGTTAGGAAAGTCTGCGTACTGCACATATAAAATGAGCCGGAAGAGCAATAAAATGTTTTATGGTGGTAGATAATGATTAGATGGTTAACACAAATTATCAAACATAATAGAAGAGGTTTCAAACCGGGGTGTGGAATCGCACTGAGAGATATTCTACTCGGACTCCTACAAATTTTAGATTTGCGACTAAAAAATAAAATGAAATAAAAAAATAAAATAAAAACATTAGTAGAAGTAGAAAACATTTTTTCCTTGAGAGTGATGATGAGTAAAATGTATAAGTGTCCATTTCTTGTTTTGTTTTTTCATCCCTCATAAATCTATGATTTCCAGCAATTGGTGATAACATTATTTTGGAAAAGCAAAGCTAATGAATACTTTGATACGAGTATATCAGCTTGGCATGTAGACAATGTCAATGGATTTCTCAAAGTAAGGTTGATTGGTTCATTAATTGAAGTCTGGTATAATTCCAGTGACAAAGTCGCAATGATATTTGTCACATACCTTTTAAGTAACAAAAATAGGTACTGGTACTTATAACGTAAATAAATATATAAAACTATAGGTTGAAATATAATGAATCTTATGTATGTATGAACGCACACACACACACACACACACATATATATATATATATATATATATATATATATATATATATATATATATATATATATATATATATTATATATATATATATATATTATATATATATATATATATATATATATATATATATATATATATATATATATATATTTATATGTATATATGATTTCAAAATTTATCAAATGGCCGATGTCAATGCCCTTATATAAAACATCTTTTAGAAGTCTACCTTCTAAAGAATTCAAGCTACTCTCTCTGGTGAAATTGATATTATAAATTACATCAAACAATGCTCTCTGTCATTTTCTTCCTGGCAATTGATGTATCGAGTAAACTGTGTTGTATGGAAGAATGAGTCCTACGGCTTAACCTAAAGAAAACTATATTTCTATTGCTTTACCAACACTCGCTTGAAGTGCGAAGTGTAGGGTTAGCATGGCTTCTTTCGTCTCCTGTCATAAGTCTCATTCTTGATCGTCAATGTAAGTGAGTGGGTAAGATATAAAACGTTGGTCTTGTGTTTAGGTAAAGTCTAAAGTCTCGAATCGCATTACCAGGTATGCTGAACTTTTACTGACAAAGAATTTCGTATTGCTTGGGGTAGGTCATATGACAATTATCTATGGAGTTAAACAGGCGTTTAACAATTCGGGGGATGGGAGGTATAGGGGATGAAACGTTATAACAATTTCACTGAGGGACGTCATCACTTTTGCGAATGTGTGGGTAGCTAAGACCGGCAATAGCCGCATTTTCTTAAGTAAAAAAGTTAATGAAACGTAATTGGCAATGTACAGTATTTCCCAAAATTAGGCCATTGTATGAAGCGCTCCCTGCTTTGATATCATGGAAATCCATCAGTTATTTTAAGAGTTATTAAAAAAAAACATTATTACACGGCCTCTGGAAACGATAGTAGTTTATATAAGGAAACAATATATTAAACCTTAAAAAACCATCTACCTTAGATGTACGAAGCATCACTCGTTGATAAGATTTCTTTTCGAACGCCATATAACAATTCACATCTTCTTCTTTTTCTTCTCCTTTTATCATTGAAAAATACTGGATCCAGGAACCACCTCATCCCCACCCCTGCTATCTCACACGGAGGGTTTGGGGGGGGGGGGGTAGGGGGGGTTATCATAGAAGTGGCCAATTGAATTGAAATTCAACGTATAGTGTGAGGTAAATTGGTGGGATACCGCGGGTGGCTCACAACATTGCTCCGAGATCTCTCGGGACATGACGAAGAAGAAGAAGAAGAGCTAGTAGCCAGAGTTGCCGGTTCGCGGATAAAATGAAGCTTCACAATTTCGAGAGCATCCGGGGCGGAGGAAACGAGTAGTTTCGGGCCATTTCGATTCAGCTGGGAGAAAACGTTCGGTTTCTTCATTGTCGTTTTTATTTCAGCGAGAAATAATAAGAAATATAGCTGGGCAGCTAGACGAGATCTGAACCAAATGTATTTTTCTTTTGGATTTGAGACTTATTAGATGCAGTCCCTCCTGGCGTATGCTGCTTTAGATTGATCTTGTCCAGTTTGAGATGCCATCGATTATCATTGTGTGTGTGTGTGTGTGTGTGTGTGTGTGTGTGTGTAAATATCAGCCAGAATGGGAATGTATATCCACTGGAAATTAATTTTTGATAACAGCTTCTGGCTGAGCAAAGATTCGAACCTATGCCCCTTAGCCGAAACAATGCCTGCAGGGATACTAACCAATCATGCTCTCTCTCTCTCTCTCTCTCTCTCTCTCTCTCTCTCTCTCTCTCTCTCTCTCTCTCTCTCTCTCTCTCTCTCTCTCTCTGTATATATATATAATATATATAATATATATATATATATATAATATATATATATTTATATATATATATATACATATATAGATATATATATCTATATATATAGATATATATATATATATATATAATATATATATATTTATATATATATATATATATATATATATATATACATATATAGATCTATATATCTATATATATAGATATATATATCTATATATATATATATATATATATATATATATATATATATATATATATATATATGAAATTATGTGGGTTTTCAAAATCTCACAGCCGTATCAATCATCAATATGACAATTTTTACATAGTATGTAAAGTCGACAATGTATTGACTGACGATACTGATACAGTAAGATCAGTATAAAGCTAATTGGCATTGCTATAATAACTATTCTATTGATGACATCAACCATAATAATAATAATAATAATAATAATAATAATAACTAGAAAAGAACTCAGGGAGTGCAGACCTCCGCCACGGCATATTATTTCTCGAAAGCAGCATGCCTTTCCCAGAGGTAATTAATCATTTCCAATTATTCAAACAATTTAAAATTCCTGTTTCCTAATTTTACGATTAAAATTGTGGCCATGTGGTTACTAACCGGAATTTGACCTTATGCTTGACCTTAACCTTGGACTCGACCTTAACATGTATTAATTGGCGTGGATTTCATAACTATATATGAACCAAGGTTGAAGTCTCTAGGGCAACGGTGTACAAATCTATGGCTGATTACATGAATTGAGCATTTTGCTTGACCTTTGATCTTGACCTTTCAAAATTTAAAAATTTCCAGGTTTTTACTTAACAGCTAATCCCTGAAAGTTTCATTACTCTACGATTAAAATTGTGGCCAGGAAGCTGTTCATAAACAAAGAAACACACGCACACACACACAAACGGGGGGAAAACATAACCTCATTTAAATTTGGTTGGCGGATGTAAGAATAATGATAATAAATGACAAATACATAATGTTGAAAAATACTAACAGTTCTTTTTTTTGCGTTTCATTTGATCTAATAAACCTGTCTCAAACTCCCTGGTTCAATCCAAAGTTCCCAATTTGTTTCACGTTTCCCATCAATTTGAAGAACTTTACTTTCACGAACTAATTCAAAAGCACAAAGTCCAGTGACTTCCGGACCTGGCTTCCTTAATTACTGCAAATGATAACGGAAGTTTGGCGGGGCCCCGACTTTCCTTCGCCGTCAACATCATGATGGAACTTTGCCGACAGTTCTCCGCTGATTAGTGTTCCTTTGCGAGATAATTGGATACCGGAAGGAGGAAGGAACGGCCCAGTTACAGGAGGCTTTTTCTCATCTTTTTTTTTTTTTTTTGCTTTAGTGTGAAGTAAATGTTTTTCATGTCATCACTTATAGTTTTAGATGGGTCTCTCTTTATCTTTCTTTCTGAATATATATATATATATATATATATATATATATATATATATATATATATATATATATATATATGTATATATATAATTATATATATATGTATTGTATATATATATATATATATATATATATATATATATATATATATATATATATATATATATATATATTTTTGGGCTCAAGCCATGTCGTCCTGATGGAAGTTCCTATAGGGTAGCTTCCTAGGGTATATTACAACTACGGCGATATTCCCAGAGAATTTACCTTAAGGTACCAGAATTCTAACTCCTGGAGCGAGTATCCCTCGTGAAAGGGATATCGCGACATATCAGAGGACGTATTCTAGACACGTCACATGGCAATCTACGACCTGAACAGAGATTTCGTCTCGTAGGAGGGAGATTGACGAGATACGAATTCGGGAAAGAAAAAGGGGAGCCGCTCCCAAGGCTTCCCTATCCCCCGATTCGTATGCGTGCCTGGCGCCAATCCTGGCGCCATCTGTATTCCTTTTTGCGTAGCTTAACAACTCGGTGTTTTTTCCTGTTTTTCTCGCAAATCTTGGATTTATTCAGCTTTTCATGGCTTCTTCGTCTTCGTTGGCCTCGGATAAGTTGAGTATAGGGTCTGTTATGTATAAATGTAGGCTCTTGGTAAAATTTTGAGTGATTAATAGGATTAATCTTTGATACAAGAGCCGTAGCCTACCAGAGGTGTCCTGGACACTGTCACTCGCTAGGTATAAATTAGTTAGTCAGAGTGACATTCCTGGTTGTTTTGCTTAATAAATTTTAGCTATTTAGCTTTACATAGGATTTCCTTTCGTGCTTAGTATTATTTGGCGAAGTATTCGCCATTCTGGCCTACGCTAGGCCATGTAGCCTAGTCGTTTGGTCCTAGTACTTAATGCATGATTTTGGTTTTTCCGAGTGTAATTAAAATTTTATTGAAGCTTTAGGCTATATTTTATACATTTTAGACTGTGTGGAATATTTCCAAGATTGTATACGTGAGAGTTTCGGTGAATTAGGTAATCGATTCTCTTGGTGCCTAGGCTAATTGCTTATGGAGCCTTAGTATACTTTATTATACTCCCCGGTTGCTTTCTTTTCTTCGGAGAAGGTATGCAATCCCTTTCCCTCTGTTTAAGCCTTGGGCTTATCCCTAAGTGGTTTTTTCCGAATTTATTTTCGATAAAACTATACTAGGGTGTTACTGTACCTTCCTGTTCCAGCAGAGTCTGGTTCAAAGAGGGACAGAACAACAGAGTTTTTAGTCTGAGTCCGTGTTGTTTGGCTTGGGGCAGAGTCTCCCTCGCTGACCTAACACTTACAAAGGGAGCTTAGCTCCCTTAGGTCACTATCGAAGGTTTCTGTAGTTATGATTCCTTCTTGTGTGATCGACCAGACTAAGTCCTGTTGCTGTTCTCGGGGAGGATAAATCTTCCCTTGGGAGTAGCAACGCCTTCCTTGCTTTGGTGCTCTGGAAGCTGGCAGGTATTATACTACTGCGCTGGCCCTTTCCCTTAGATCTCCCTTAGGCTAAGACAAAGTTCTTGGCTGCGGGTGATCTGTCACTAAAGCAAGGTTGACAGGACCCTCTTGTCCCTTCCCCCTCTATCTCCGTAATGGCCAAGCCATTACTGTACTGTACCTTGCCGGCCGGCAGAGCTGGCCGGCAGGGGTATTACTGTACTGTACGTCATTCTACTTCTGGACCTAGTATAGGTTGGGATGTGGAATTGACTAAGCCCATTGCCGGCCGGCAGAGATGCTGGACGGCAAGGGTCTTATGTTTTCGAGTGCTGCCCGGACCTCTCTTGGTCCCTCATCCATGCCTGCCGGCAGAGCCGGACGGCATTGGTCAAGGAAGCCTGAATTAAGTTTCTCCCCTTCCTTATATGCACTCTTTCGGTTGCCGGGCTCGGGGGGTTGTGTACACTCTTATCCCGGCATCCATTCTATTTTCTTCTAGTGCTGTACCTGTCCCGGCTGCCGGCCTATGAGGCCGGCTGCCGGCCTACGAGGCCGGCAGCCGGGCAGGTGTAGTCTTCTGGTTCTTTTGCTGCCGGCTGGCATCGGTCTTGTACCTTTGCCGGCCGGCTTATGTCAGTCCTTGTCTGCCGGTCACCAAGAGTGTGGCCGGCAGCTGGGTACTACCTTGTGTAGTTGCTGGCCGGCAATCATTGCCGGCCAACACTGGCTGTTGCTGGCCGGCAGCTGCTGCCGCCGGCACAGGCATTTGAACCAGAGGGCTGCCGCCCTATAGCTGTTAAGTAGTATACTTTAAAGCTAATTGTGGTGTGTGCCGGCCGGCAAAGGCAGGCCGGCACACATCCTCCTATACTGTACTAGTATTCTTCTGTATAGCATATACAGTAAGAAGAAAACTATAGTAAAAGTTTAGGTACAGCACTGTATCTTCTAACACTATTGTGTTTTCTTGCACGGCCCTTTGCTGTTGCCTTCAGACAAGAAGCAGAGTTCTTCCCTGTCTATTATCCCGGATTTTAAAATCATTGCCTAGGTGTGAGCTCCACCTGTTTCCTCTGGAAACTTTGCATTGGTTACTCTAGTAGAGATAAACCATTTTGATTTTATTATCTGGAAGGCTGCAGCAATGGGTTGTGAGGGAAACACAAGTGTGTGTCTTTAATTTCTGAATTGTTATGCGCTACTATGCATATCCAGTGATACATAGTTCACTTGATACTCATGGAAATTTCTTCTCTTTACAGAAGGACACTCCGAAGTGGGGAAGTGCTTTCTGCAATGTCAGCAGCAAGAACCTCTGCGGACATGAGTTTTGTAGGAGACACGCAGCATACGCTGTCTCCAAGGATGATCTCCGGTATTGGGACCCTCAGGTATGTACTGTGTGCACTAACCTGATTAATGAGACATTTAAATAGCTAGGAAGAAGCTTCGTACCTGGGTAAGGGGCTTCCAAAAGTACACTTCTGGCCCTTATCTTCCAAGTGAGAATATGAGGGCGTATCTTTTCCCTAAGGCATCAGCTGATGCAGTGATTCCCCAGCCTCAAGAGGAGATCCCCTAAGTTCAGATCCAGGTGGATGCTGAAGTCGCGGTCGCGATGCAAGACATCCAGCTAAATGACAGGATATCTGATGTGGACGGGTGTCAGGAGGAAGACCTCCTTGCAGAAGCCCAGGATGAAGTTCAAGCTCCTCTACATCGGCCGGTCTCCCAGTAGAGCTGGGACAGGCCCTCTCTTCTATTGTTGGAATGATCCAACAAATGCAGAAGGAGAATCAGGAGAAGGCGGCTGCAATGGAACTGCGAATGCAGTGCCTTGCAGAATCACATGGGCCCCAGAAAAGCTCAATGTGAAAGACCTTCCTTTGTGCTCGGATGCTAACCCATGGAGGTATGCTGAGCACATGTCGATGACGACTGGAAAGATCGTCATCTCGGATATGCTGGGCTCAGTTCCCCTGGAGGGTGGAATTCTGGCCCAGCAAGGCACCATATCCGGACTGTTATGTCCGGCTGAGGAAGGAACCAGCTTCAAAGGAGGAGGCAGAGCCGAAGGAGGTCATAGTGATGACCATGCTAAGGCTCAAGCTCTACTTTCATCTTCGATGAAAGAGAGGGGCTTCTCTAACTCAAAGGTAGCTGCATTGAATAGGAAGCTCCCTTCCTTTGTGTCCTCGCCTACTAGAGCCTTCCCCCTTTTACAGAAAGGGTTTCTGGCTGTACTAAAAGCAATCGAGGCCGGCAAGTCTTGCCTCTCCCTAGAGGAGTGTAAACCCTTGTCGCTGGCCCTGCCTATGGACCACAAAGATTGGAAGGACGTCCATCTTACGTTCTAAGTGGGAAAGTTGGAGGCTGATATTGCCGGACGTCAGTTCGGCAAGGACCTCCCTAAGCTGTCTGACTTTCTTTTGCGAAGTGAGTTCGATACAAAAGAAAGACTGACTGCCTCAATGTCTCTTCAGACTACTCTCGAGACGATGGCAAGTGACCCCAAGGTCCATGAAATGTTCATGGTAGTGGCCAAGCCTCATCTGGCCACAGTGACGAAGGACCTTTATGGCTTCGTCAAGGCAAGGAGAGCTTGTAGGGAGTTCGTGTTTACCTCGGCTACAGTGAGGCACGAGCTAAAGAAACAAATCTCCTCCAACATTTGGGGAAAAGACCTTTTTCCCTACCGACTTGGTCAAAGAAGTTTTTGATAAAGCCACCTTGGAGAATAGAAACCTTCTCCAGAAGTGGGACCTGGCTATCAAAAGAAAGTCTTCCCCGGATGAGGGTCCTCAACCAAAGAGGAAGACTATGAGGACTAGGCTACCTTCTCGGCCAGCCAAGCCTCTTAGACAGCAACAGCAACTGCAATTGCCATTGCCCCCAGTGCCCCAGATCGTGGCACAAACCCCGACCACCTTTCAGTGGGTACCCCAGGCCGTGTCGACACAGTCCACGGCATTCACCCCAGCGTTCGAAGGGCAGTCTACTTCCTTCCGAGCAAAGCCTAGAGGAGCAGCCAGAGGCTCGTCTAGACGCCCCTCAAGGGGAAGGGGATTCAGGGGTGGTCGTGGTCAGGAAGGCAAGACCTCAGGACGGCAGTCCAAGTGAGGTGATACCGGTAGGAGGGAGACTTCTGAAATTTCGGGATCGGTGGACCTTCGATCCCTGGGCCCACAGCCTACTCAAGAATGGATTGGGCGGGAGCTGGTACAGCACTCCACCCCCGTACCTTCGGTTTTTCCAACACTCCACCCCCGTTATGGAGGAGTACGTTCAAGAACGGTTGGAGAAAAAGGGTGAAGCCCATCAATTTCTAAGGGAGGCTGTTTTGTGTTCCCAAGAAAGACTCGGAAAAGCTCAGAGTCATTCTGGACTTGTCGCCACTTAACAAGTTCATAGTGAATTGCAAATTCAAAATGCTAACACTGCAACACATAAGGACCTTACTGCCCAAGAGGGCATATTCCGTCTCTATAGACTTGTCAGATGCCTACTGGCACATTCCAATTAGCCATCGACTCTCCCCCTACCTAGGGTTCAGGCTACAGCGAAGACTATACGCCTTCGGAGCCATGCCATTCGGGCTAAACATAGCCCCAAGGATTTTTACGAAGCTTGCGAGCGTAGCTCTCAAACAATTTCGCCTAAAGGGAATTCAGGTAGTAGCCTACCTGGACGACTGGTTGGTGTGGGCAGCATCCGAGACAGAATGCTTGCAAGCTTCCAGTCAGTGATCCAGTTCCTAGAGTACCTAGGCTTCAAGATCAACAGAAAAAGTCTCGACTTTCTCCATCTCAAAAGTTCCAGTGGCTAAGATCCACTGGGACCTTTTGTCACACCGTTTCTCCACCCCAGCGAAGAAAAGGAAGGAGATAGCGGGTTCTGTCAAGAGACTTCAAGATTCCGAAAGGATATCAAGACACGAGCAGGAGAGAGTACTGCGCTCTCTCCAGTTTGCTTCGGTGACAGACCCAGTGCTAAGAGCACAGCTAAAGGATGCAATCGGAGTTTGGAGAAGTTATGCATCAAACGCGTGAAGAGATCTGAGAAGACCAGCCGCTTCGGCTAAGTACTCTTCTCAGGCCTTGGTCCCAAGCCAGACATCTAAAGAAGTCAGGTTCTTCTTCAGCCACCTCCCCCGTCGGTGACGATTCACTCAGACGCCTCAAAGGAGGGATGGGGAGGTCACTCTCATCGGAAAAAAGTCCAGGGGACTTGGTCCAGGCTATTCAAGACCTTTCTCATAAAACTTTCTAGAAGCTAGGGCAGTGCTCCTTACCTTAAAGAAAGTCTCCCCGCGTCATTCGTTCCACATAAAGTGGTAATAGACAGCGAGGTAGTTGTAAGATACTTGAATCGACAAGGATCGAGGTCACCACCTCTCAACCAGGTGATGTTGGCCGTCTTCCGATTGGCGGAAAAGAAGAAGTGGTACCTGTAGGCAGTTCACCTTCAAGGAGTCCGCAATGTGACAGCGGACGCTCTATCCAGGTTCACACCGATAGAGTCGGAATGGTCCTTAGACGCAGGATCATTCTCCTTCATTCTGAATCAGTCCCAGAACTGCAGATAGACCTCTTTGCGACGAAAGACAACAAGAAGTTGCCCCTGTACGTGCCCCGTACGAGGACCCCTTAGCGGAAGCAGTGGACGCGATGTCCCTCGACTGGAACAGATGGTCCAAGATTTATCTGTTCCCTCCTCACAACCTTCTGTTGAGGGTCCTCAACAAACTGAGATCCTTCAAAGGGTAGCGGCAATAGTGGCCCACAAGTGGCCGAACAGCGTGTGGTTCCTCCTGGCATTGGAACTGTAGCTGAAGTTTGTACCACTACCAGATCCAGTTCTGACCCAGCAAGTCCAGAAGTCAACTGTCTGCGCTTCATTACAGAAAACCCGGACCCTGCAGTTCATGATTTTCTCTCCCTAGCGGTGAGAAAGCGTTTCGGGATTTCGAAAGCCAGTATAGACTTCATTGAGGAATATAAATGCAAATCTACTAGAAGGCAATATGAGTCATCTTGGAGAAAATGGGTGGCCTTTTGTCAAGGCGAAGATTCCGCAGGAGATCTTGACAGACTTCTGCTTATCTTTTTTCCCCACCTCCATGGTCAAGGGTTGGCAGCGAACACGATTTCAGCGTGTAAGTCTGCTTTGACAAGACCCATTCTATATGCCTTCCAGGTCGACCTAGGTAACGAGATCTTTAATAAAGTCCCGAAAGCATGTGCTAGGCTCAGACCTTCAGCACCTCCAAAGCCCATTTCATGGTCTTTAGACAAGTTCTTCATTTCGCTTCTCTGTTGAGCAATGAAGAATGTGCGTTAAAGGATTTGACACAAAAAGTTATTTTCCTAATTTGCACTCGCGTCCGGGGCCAGGGTTAGTGAGATTGTAGCCTCTCGAGAGAGGCAGGTCGTGTTCAGTTCCTGGATGGGGAAGAACTGAACCTGTTTCCGGATCCTACGTTTCTCGCCAAGAATGAGTTACCCACCAACAGGTGGGGTCCCTGGAGAATCTGCCCTCTGAAAGAAGATGCATCTCTATGTCCAGTAGAATGCCTAAAGGTCTATCTTCATAGAACTTCAGACTTCAAGGGTGGTCAACTATTCAGGGGAGAAACATCAGGCTCAAATTTATCTCTGAATCAACTCAGAGCGAAAATCACATATTTTATTCGCAGAGCGGATCCTGACAATACACCCGCAGGTCACGATCCGAGGAAAGTTGCCTCATTCTTAAATTTCTTTAATTGCATGGATTTTGAACATCTCCGTTCATACACTGGCTGGAAGTCTTCCAGAGTGTTCTTTCGCCACAATGCGAAGCAAGTAGAGGAACTAAAAGAGATCTGTGGTAGCAGTGGGTCGCGGTGTTAACCCTACTGTTTAACTCTGCGAGGAACAGTGGTCTTAATTGGGACGATTAATTCCAGGGTGAGTGTGTAGTTACATACTGTACTACAAACTAAGTGAGGGCACTGTGTTGCCCATCCAGACTGTTCCATTTCCGAAGGTGAACCTAGCATAAGTGCAGACATGTGTGCCGAGCGTTTCTAACGCTAATGTCATTGATTTGTAATACAGGCTTTTATGACTTTGATACCTCGGTATCTTAAAAGTGGCATCTAATGTTTTTCTTTCAGACAAACAAGCCCTGTTTACTATCATACTTATGCTTAAAGTTTTGGGTTATCCTCTTCTTATATATATATATATATATATATATATATATATATATATATATATATATATATATATATATATATATATATAAAATTGTGGTTAACCTGTCTATTTATTGCCTGTCAATAATCTGGTTCTTGAGAACCTTGCGTCTCCTTCACCTGTGTCAATTTACTGGTATAATTGAGCATTCATTCTATGTACCTTATCTGGGATAATTCTAATAGAATTGTTCCTTTATGCAAGCTATGTTGCATTGGTTTTCCTCCTATGCGGATATAAAACCTTTGTCCAATACAAGTATTGTGCGGAAAACTGGTCGATATTTCATATTGACGCAGTGGTCCTTTACAAACTATGCTTTACTTAATATAGGGCGAGACCACTATATTAGCTTGCCTGGTATTCGTACATAGATATATGTACTCTTCGAGACTTTTCCAGAGTCTAGTAGGACTCTTCCCTGTAGGGGGCAGGAAGCTCTAACATAGTTTATAGTTAGTTGAAAAGATGTATAACGGTAACATCTTAGGTCTCTAGGTCTAGTCGACCGGGAAAAAATTACCTCCGGGGAGTACGGCACGTTCTGAGAATCCACAGATACAGTAATGCTCTGGTACACTTCCATCAGGACGACATGGCTTGAGCCCAAAAAACGGATTTTGAGCGAAGCGAAAAATCTATTTTTGGGTGAGATGGCCATGTCGTCCTGATGGACCCGCCCTTGCCTTTCTAAGAAAGGGCTGTAGGACCCCTCCCTACATACAGTATCTGTAGCACCTCGTGTACGCTACAAGGAATACAGATGGTGCCAGGATTGGCGCCAGGCACGCATACGAATCGGGGGATAGGGAAGCCTTGGGAGCGGCTCCCCTTTTTCTTTCCCGAATTCGTATCTCGTCAATCTCCCTCCTACGAGACGAAATCTCTGTTCAGGTCGTAGATTGCCATGTGACGTGTCTAGAATACGTCCTCTGATATGTCGCGATATCCCTTTCACGAGGGATACTCGCTCCAGGAGTTAGAATTCTGGTACCTTAAGGTAAATTCTCTGGGAATATCGCCGTAGTTGTAATATACCCTAGGAAGCTACCCTATAGGAACTTCCATCAGGACGACATGGCCATCTCACCCAAAAATAGATTTTTCGCTTCGCTCAAAATCCGTTATATATATATATATATTGTATACATATATATACATATATATATATATAAATATATATATATATATATATATATATATATAATATATACATATATAATATATATATATATATATATATATATATATATATATATATATATAAATAATATATATATATATATATATAATATATATATATATGCATATATATATATATATATATATATATATATATATATATATATATATATATATATATTTATCTATTAATAAAATAACAACAACAAATATAGCTGTTTTTAGGCCACTGCAGGACAAAGACCTCAGACATGTCCTCAGTCATGTCCGCTGTTTGGCCATTTTTATCACCACACTGGCCACTGTGCATTGGCAATAGTGGGAGAAGTTAGCTTGATTGCTTACAGCAAACCAAATTAATATGGGTGGGCCCTGACTAGTACAGCTTTGGTAATCATGGCGATACACAACCCCTTTCACCACGTTAAGGTATCCCCACTCAAAAAGGGATATATATATATACATACATACATATATATATATATATATATATATATATATATATATATATATATATATATATATATATATATATATATATATATATATATACATTAAACCCTTCGCTTTCGGTACCTTCCGTTAGCATAACATTTAAATAACCAAACGCCAGCCGTTTGGAACTGCGTAAGGATGATAAATTCCGAGCACCACTTTCAACTTAGCCACTGCTCCGACCTTAATGGCCAATAAAGACTGAAATGTGTCCCTCCATAAATCAACGCTGAATTGAGGTAGACAACAGCAAGGCGCAAAGGGCTTTACGAACTGCTGCGATACAGACACCACTTTTAAAAGCTTGAGAGGTGTCTGAAATCATGCAATGTAAACCTGACTGTAAGAAGTTGAGCAAGTACATGAGTACATTGATGACAAAAGAGATTATCGTTAGGTACTGTTTATTATCATTACTATACTCAATTTTTTTAGCGAGGCAGATTTGCACCGACTCGCAGCGGTGCCCTTTTAGCTCGGAAAAGTTTCCTGCTCGCTGATTGGTTGGACAAGATAATTCTAACCAATCAGCGATCAGGAAACTTTTCCAAGCTAAAAGGGGACCGCTGCAAGTCGGTGCAAATCTGCCTCACTAAAAAAAAATTAACTATAGCTAAGCTACAGCCCTATTTGGAAAAGCAAGATACTATAAGCCCAAGAGCTCCAATAGCAAAAAGTAGTCCAGTAGGGAAAGGAAATTGAGAAATTGATGAATTACAAGAGAAGTTATGAACAATTAATATAGAATATTTTAAGCACAGTAACTGCATTGCAATAGATCTTTCATATATAAACTATAGAAACATGTCAGCCTGTTCAACATATAAACATTTTCTGAAAGTTCGAACTTTTGAAGTTTTACCGATTCAACTACTTGATTAGTAAGACCATTCCACAATCTGGTCATGGCACGAATAAAATTTCTAGAATACTGTGTGCTACTGAGCCTCATGGTGGAGAAGGCATGACTGTTAGAATTATATGCATACCAAGGATGGTACTTTCTGGGAATATCTGAATCCAAAGGATGGTCAGAGTTATGAACAATCTTATGCACTATGCATAAAGAGCTAACTGAACGAAGGTTCCAGAGATTAATATTTAAATCAGGAATAAGATTTTAATAGACCGTAAGTTTCTTTCCAACAAATTAAGATGAGAATCAGCAGCTGAAGACCAGACAGGAGAACAATACTCAAAACAAGGTAGAATGAAAGAATTAAAAAACTTCAGAATAGATTGATCACCGAATAGACCACAAATTGAGACGAGATACCAGAATAGAGAATGGCTGAGGATAATAACAGTATATGGAATATTTTTGATAATTTTCTTTTTTCCATTTTCCGATAAAATCATATTTTCCAGACACGGACTGAAAACGGGGCCTGGTCTATTGCCTCTCTCAGATGCGTGGGGATGATTGACGTGTACACCTCCCTCAATTTGGAAGGGATTTGTGACCCAAAATAGAGAGGAAAAGGGTTTGCCTGTTTCAGGTGGACTCTTTTGTTCAATAACAGGAGGAATCTAATAAGGAATTCTTCTATGCTTTTCTCACTTCGTAGATCGGGAGAATATTGATATTTTTCTGCACAAGAAAGGTTCCTTTGTTTGGTTAAAGCTTTTCCCATGGATTAGGTTTAGTTTTAAGGCCTCTCATGAATGGCAGAGCCAAGGGACAGTGTCAATGCCCTAGCACGCAGGACAATGCGCTAGAGACTGGTCAGCGACCAAGGCCCCTCTCCAACCAAGCTGGGACCAGGGGAGGGCCAGGCAATGGCTGCTGATGACTCGGAAGATAGACCTATAGGATCCCCCATGCCACCATCTTTAGCTCACAAAGATGGTGAGGTTGCAGCCACTAAAAGAACGGACGAGTTTTGAGCGGAATTCGAACCCCAGTCTGGCGATCACCAGTTAGGGACGTTACCAAATAGACCACCACATAACTGACGAACGATTGTTTGAATTGTATTTTTTCATAGAGTTGATTGATAATATTCCTGTTTTGACTAAGAACGAGGCAGTTGGATTTTGTTGTTGTCAAATGTTCTTTTCATAGCATAAGTATCATCCATATATAATTGACACAGGAGCGTTTTCATTGTATATTTCTTTTTCATATAGTTGATTAATAATATTATTATCATCCCTAAGCTAGTACTTTTATTTTGTTTATAGTTTTGAGAAATTCACCACTTTTCTAGATACCTAGTTTTAAAACATGGCAATTTTTAAATATTTGGTTATCTTGAAACAAGAGTTTTCTCAAAAAAAAAAAAAAAAAAAAAAAAAAAAAAAAAATTGCTATTGTTTTTACAAGTTCCAATTTTTTTTTTTTTTTTTTTTTTTGCTTATGCAAAGCTTGGTGATATTTTTTAACTTGAGTATCATTGTTGGTCTATTGTTTCTGTGAATAAATCAATAAAATCAACTAAAGTTTTTTCTAACCATACTGCTCGGAAGTTTTAATAAATTTTAGACCCATATCAGTGAGAAATGATTTTTACTTACGTGAAATATAAGTGGCCAGTGAATGACAAAAGAACAGAAAGTAATCTTACTTTAGGTAATTCAAACTAATATCGAAGTTAATTTTCAATGTTAAAATACTTCTCAGTGAGATTAATCATCTTTATACTTATAATGAAAATAACAGGACACCAGCCACCCGTTGAGATACTACTGCTAGAGTGTTATTGGATCCTTCTACGTTAGATCACTCTCTGGTTACGGTTAATTTTTATTTTCCCCACACATACACTGAATAGTTTGGCCTATTCTTTCCACATTCTCATCTGCCCTCATAGTCCTACACCTGACAACACTAAGATTACCAATAATTCTTCTTTGCTCGAGGGATTAATTACTGCAATGTAATTGTTCGGTGGCTGCTTTTCTCTTGGTAAGGGTAGAAGAGACTCTTTAGCTATGGTAAGCAGCTCCACAATCAAACCATTGTTCTCTAGTCTTGGGTAGTACCATAGCCTCTGTACCATGGTCTTCCATTGTCTTGGTTTAGAATTCTCTTGCTTGACGGTTCACTCGGCACACTTTTCAATCTTGTTTCTCTTCCCCCTTTTTTTATATATATGAAATATCTAATTCAATGCTGTTACTGTTCTTGAAATATTTTATTTTGATTGTTCATTACTTCTGTAGTTTATTTATTTCCTTGTTAATTTTCCTCACTGGGCTATTTTTTTCCTGTTGAAACCTTTGGACGTATAGCATCCTGTTTTTCAATTATGGTTGTAGTAGCTACGCTTGTAAAATAATAATAATAATAATAATAATAATAATAATAAGAATAACAACAATAATAATAATAATAATAATAATAATAATAATAATAATAATAATAATGTCAAGCCTTTGGAGATTGACGGACACGGTATAGAAAATGGAAATTTTCATTCCTTTCTTATGTTCTTTTTGATCGTATATGAAAGTTTAATTATGACTACTAGTGTTTAATTCAATAAGAGATATATGCAACAACTAAGTATTTATAAGCTGTGAAATTACCTATGTCCTTATGCGTATGTAAAATCGCATCCATATATGTAAGTATAAGATATAATAGTTAGGCCTCAAAGGTCGGAAGATGTTTTCATTTTCTATAATGTAATTGTACTAATGCGTTGTTAGAAAACGTAAGTTGATGGGGGTATTACACTAAAGAGTCAATATATATATATGTATATATATATATATATATATATATTATATATATATATATATATATATATATATATATATATATATATATATATATATATATATATATATATTTTTTTAACTAGTTTTTGTCCCTCAGTAGCCATCCAGAGATTGGCAAGACCACAAAACAACCTCAAATATTCAGCTATAAAGCGTTTAATATTTTTAAAGCTAGGATATGCCTATTTGGGCATTAATCGGTAAATATATGACACTTCAATTTGTAGCCATATATATATGAACCATATGTTAGGTTGTATTTTTCCTACTCGCTAGCTTGTGTCTTTTATTTCATTTCTGAACTAGAATATTTACGAAAACCACCCGTTCACAGATGATGATGATGATGATCTTTGTTCTGCAAGCATTAACCTGTTTCTCATGAAACTTAATCTTCCAAACTTTAAACGTCAACTGATCGAATGAAATCGACTGTAAAACCAATTACGGTCATAAATACCTCATTAAAACATACAATTAACATAAACGAAAGAGGAACTCCAATGAGATTTATTAGTTATCGGAAACTATTCAGTATAACTACAGTAATTGAAAAGATACAATGAATGCCTCATTATCAGGCACCTTAATTAATAATTTCAATTATTATTATTATTATTATTATTATTATTATTATTATTATTATTATTATTATTATTATTATTACTTGCTAGGCTACATCCCTAGTTGGAAAAGCAGGATGCTATAAGCCCAGGGGCTCTAACAGGGAAAATAGCCCAGTGAAGAAAGGATATAAAGGAAAAAATTAAATATTTTAAAGAGAGTAACAACAATTAAATAAGTATTTCCTATACAAACTATAAAAACTTTTAACAAAACAAGAGGAAGAGATATACGATATATTATCCCGAACTATTATAAGTGAGATGCAAGGAAATAATTAAAGAATATTCTATTCACTGGGAGCAATCTAGAGAATTTTTGTATTGCCAAAGATACTGGTGAAAGAAATATAATATATTAATAGTGTACGTGACCAGTCAAAATGAAAATTAAATAAAAATGAAAAAAAAAATATATAAATGATAATAATAATAATAATAATAATATATAATAATAATAATAATAATAATAATAATAATAATAATAATAATAATAATAATAATAATAATAATCTTTCGAGGATTCGACTTCCTTATTGGTTAAGAGGAAAGAACAGATCCCACCAATCCTGTGGCTTACTGGTAAATTGTATTTTACTATTGGATGTAATCACAGACAAGAAGAACAATGTGGCCAATTTGAGAAAAGAATAATGATTGACAATATACAATCCCGAAAATAAGCAAATAAAATAATATTCAAATATAAATAAAGTGATATATGAATACGGAAATCGATTGATAGGTATATAAAGATGGCGAAATAAAGAATCAGTTAGATAAATAAACTGTTCAGTGTGTACATGATAAACAAATATATGTATACATGATTAAAAGAGATGAAACACGATGATAAAGTATAGAAAACTAATAAATAAATACCTATAAAAATATATATAAACAAAATAAATTCTCAAACAATATTTGATGAAAATAGAACAAAATGAAAACACAAAGATTTAATCATATAAGAAAAATAACCTAGTCATTGCCACCAACCTGCGACAACATGTGTATGAGAAACAAAGAACTGTCTGCACAGAGAGAGAGAGAGAGAGAGAGAGAGAGAGAGAGAGAGAGAGAGGAGAGAGAGAGAGACAAAACCTTGTATTTCCTCTTTTTTATACAATCAAAAACCAAGAACATAAACAGTGGGTCCAAACAACCAGCATTTGCCCTTAATGCGGGTTCTTGCAAACTTTTATCTTCTTCTTCAAGAAAGATTCTCTCTCTCCTCTCCTCTCTCTCTCTCTCTCTCTCTCTCTCTCTCCTCAAGACCATTTCTCTGTCACTGTATCATTCTCAACAAAAGTTTGTCACATGTTACGTCCAGGCTGTTCAAAGTTTTATTTTACAAGGAATTTGCATTTGTATGACGAACACCCAGACAGATCCTATCTCTTATTTTTTTTATCTGGTTAATTTTTCTTCTTCATTTTCTGAAGGTGGATGTATGGCATCTTACCACTACGGGGACCAGGAAGGCTATTCAGGGCCGCATTGAATAAGATGGAACAACGTTAGAGTTGAAATATGACGTAAAAGTAAAAGGAAAAATCGTAAACGGAGGGTAAATAGAGAGGTACAAAGTGGGTGAAGATTGAGGACAATGGAAATGGTACATGTCCCCCAGTAATGCCTACAGCGAACCGCCAGAGGTAACGGAAATAGCACCGTTTCCCCAGCAATGCCTACAGCGAGCCGCCAGAGGTAACGGTAATAGCACAGTTTCTCCAGCAATGCCTACACCGAGCCGCCGGAGGTAACGGAAAAAGCACCGTTTCCCTAGTAATGCCTACACCAGCTGCCGGAAGTAACGGAAATAGCACCGTTTCCCTAGTAATGCCTACACCGAGCCTCCGGAGGTAACGAAAATAGCACCGTTTCCCAGTAATGCCTACAGCGAGCCTCCGGAGGTAGCGGAAATAGCACCGTTTCCCCCAGTAATGCCAACAGCGAGCCTCCAGAGTTTACGGTAATAGCACCGTTTCCCCAGTAATGCCTACAGCGAGGCACCGGAGGTAACGGAAATAGCACCGTTTTCCCCAGTAATGCCTACATCGAGCCTCCGGAGGTAATGGAAATAGCACCGTTTCTCCCAGTAATGCCTACAGCGAGACGCCGGAGGCAGCGGAAATAGCCCACTTTCCCCAGTAATGCTACATCGAGCTGCCGGAGGCAACAGAAATAGCTCAATTTCCCCAGTAATTCCTACAGCAAGCCGCCACAGGCAACGGAAATAGCACAGTTTCCCCAGTAATGCCTACAGTGAACCGCCGGAGGTAACGAAATAGCACAGCTGCCTACAGTGAGCCACCGGAGGTAACGGAATAGCAGTTTCCCCAGTAATGCCTACAGTGAGCTGCCGGAGATAACGGAAATAGGGCAGCTTCCCCAGTAAGGCGTACAGTGAGTCGCCGGAGGTAATGGAAATAGCACAGCTTCCCCAGTAATACCTACAGTGAGCCGCCGGAGGTAAAGGAAATAGCACAGCTTCCCACGTAATGCCTACAGTGAACCACCGGAGGTAACGGAAATCGCACAGCTGCCTACAGAGAGCTACCGGAGGTAATGGAAATAGCAGTTTCCCCAGTAATGCCTACAGTGAGCCACCGGAGGTAACGGAAATAGCACAGTTTCCCAAGTAATGCCTACAGTGAGCCGCCGGAGGTAACGGAAATAGCACAGTTTCCCCAGTAATGCCTACAGTGAGCCAACGGAGATAACGGAAATAGCACAGTTTCCCCAGTAATGCCTACAGTGAGCCGCCGGAGTTAACGGAAATAGCACAGTTTCCCCAGAAATGCCTATAGTGAGTCGCCGGAGGTAACGGAAATAGCATAGTTTTCCAATTAATGTCTATAGTGAGCTACCAGAGGTAACGGAAGTAGCAGTTTCCCCAGTAATGCCTACAGTGAGCTACCGGAGGTAACGAAAATAGCACAGTTTCCCAGTAATGCCTACAGTGAACCACCTGAGGTAACGAAAATAGCACTGTTTCCTCAGTAATGCCTACCGTGAACCGCCTGATCCCCACTAACTGTATCATCCGTATCATCCCCTTATCATTTTTCGTTGAGATTTTTTGGGTTTACTGATAATTTCCTTTTCATTTTCGTTAATTTATTAGTAATTGTATTGTAAACTTTTTTATGTGACGATAGATAGAGTTAAATGACAGTATTCATTTTATCGTTAAATATGATCCCATTAATGATATAATATACGGGATTAAAGATTCATTTGATAAAGTTGCATCTCAGGTGATCGACGGAAATTACATAGGTAAAATAAATATTATAAACCAAGACCTGTTTTCACAATAAAAAAAAGGTAATTTTCCTTATCTTAAATTATCCTTTTCCAACTCGGGCTCAGACTTCCCACTGGTTTACAGCATTCATAATCTCTCTCTCTCTCTCTCTCTCTCTCTCTCTCTCTCTCTCTCTCTCTCTCTCTCTCTCTCCGTTCATATCTTAAATTTTTCTTTTTATACTAGGTCTCAGATCTCCTTCCGTTTTACAGCATTTATAATTTCTCTCTCTCTCTCTCTCTCTCTCTCTCTCTCTCTCTCTCTCTCTCTCTCTCTCTCTCTCTCTCTCTCTCTCTCTTATTTTCCATTTATTACATAACACGGTGCTGTGAAAACTCTGAAAACTAAACAATTTCTCATAAAGGAATATACCGATCTATTCAAATTGAACGTTTAATACAAAAGTTTCAACAGAAATTGAATACAAAAAAAAAAGTCTGAAGTTGTCATTTCAATTTATTCCTTCAAAGTCTTATTTCAATTGAAGTGAAACACAGATTTCTAGGAATACTGATATGAGCACCGAATCGCAAAAGTAGAACTGGATAGACATGTTTGATTGGAAACTCTCAAAAAGTAATTTTGTTTTCCCATACAATACTTTTCAGTTGGATGAGACATGTTGAATTTCATAAGAGGAGGACTGGAAGCTATAGCGTTTCAAAGAGACATATTTTGTACTTTTATTTGACCAAAATAGGAAACGAGAGCATTTCAAAGAAAGGAATCGTTTGCACTGGGGTTGGAAAATTCTTTATTTGATTAAGTCTACATTTAAAAGAAATATAAATATCATTACGTGATTTTTCATATAAAACTTACCGTTATTATCCTTTTTAGAAAAGGATGGAAAGACGAAGCAATTTATTCGACATTCTCTCTCTCTCTCTCTCTCTCTCTCTCTCTCTCTCTCTCTCTCTCTCTCTCTCTCTCTCTCTCTCTCTCTCTCTCTCGCAGGTATACCTGGTCTTACAAGTTTTCTGTCTCAAGACATTCAAACCACATTTGAACAATGATTTCTCACTAAGTGACACGAGTCAAATTGTAATGTTTAAACAATGTGCAGCAAAGAGAATATTCTTTTTACCGGATTCCCACTGGAATAGATACACAACTGCTCTTGGTATAAATAAATTTGAGCGTTTTTTCTTCTATCAATCGGGGGTGTTTGTACAAACAATAATTGAATAGCATAAACATCAACAAGAATTTGAATTTTCTTTACTTAAGAAATAATAAAACTAAGGCTCCATAGCATCTGTTATCAAAGAAAACAGAATAGTCTTCTTATAATCATATGGTTGTGATGGCCTATGAGGTAACGTCCCTGACTGGTGATCGTCAGTCTGGGGTTAGAGTCCTGCTCAAACTCGTTAGTATCTTTTTTAGTTGTAACCTCACCATACTTGTGTGCTAAGGAGGGGGGGGGGGAGCCTAAAAGTCTATCTGCTGAGTCCTAAGCAGCCATTGCCCGGCCCTTCCCTGCTCCCAGCTTAGATGGAGAGGAGGCTTGGGCGCTGATCATATGTATATATGGTCAGTCTCTAGGAATCTCCTGCTTGCTAGGACAAAGCCACCATCCCTTGCCTCTGCCATTCATGAGCGTCCTTTAAACCTTTAATCGGGTGAAGTACAAAACCAATATTGTACAAAGCAGCAGATAAAACCAACAATGACGCAACGAACGCACAGCTGTACAAACAGAAGCATCAATCAGTTGCCTTAGGTGAGACTGACAGGATGCCAGAGAACTTCAAATCATGTATTAGGCGAGACTGATAAATGGGGCATGCATTCATAAATAGCAATGTTAATGATTTGGATATCACGGCAGTAGCTCGAGCTATTTTAAAAAAAGCTTTTTTAGACCAAGCTTTTTTAGACAAAGCTAATTTAAACAGAGTTATTTTAAACCAAGCTATTTTAGACAAAGTTACTTTAGACGAAACTATTTTAAAACAAGCTATTCTAGATCAATCTATTTTAGACCACGCTATCTTAAGTCAAGCTATTTAAGACCAAGCTATTTTAAACGCAGCTATTTTAAACTGGGTTATTATAAAACAAGCTATTCTAACCAAGCCATTTTAGTCAAAGCTATTTTAAACCAAGTAGTTTTAAACCATTATTTTAAACCAAGCTATTTTAGACCAAGTTATTTTAGGCAAAACTATTTTAGACCGAGCTATCTTAAACTAAGCTGTTTTAAACCAAGCTATCTTAAACCAAGCTATTTTAACCTAGCTATTTTAGGCAAAGGTATTTTAAATCAAGCTACTTTAGACAAAGCTATTTTAGATTAGCTTATTTCAAACTAAGCTATCTTAAACCAAGCTATTTTAGACCAACATTAAAAGTAAAATTAATAGAGAGAGGGAAGGAATAAGAAATGGAGAGAGAGAGAGAGAGAGAGAGAGAGAGAGAGAGAGAGAGAGAGAGAGAGAGAGAGAGAGACTACCTGCTCCGAGATGGTTATCTATTTCTCGGGTAAACCTTTTTAAACTTTCTCTCTTTGTCTAGAATCGGAATTGCTTACGTCAATCACGAACCGACTTCCAAGTTAGTCTTATATATCGGTCTTTGGAATCGACGATGGAAGGCTGCAAAATCCATTTTCTTGACTTTTTCATTTTTTCTGTTTATTTTTCCTAGATATTTAATTCTCTCTCTCTCTCTCTCTCTCTCTCTCTCTCTCTCTCTCTCTCTCTCTCTCTCTCTCTCTCTCTCTCTCTCTCTCTCTCTCTCTCTCTGGTGGTTTTAATTGTATTTACGGAGAAGCTCGGCATTCAATGAACAATTCTGAACTTGATGTTTGTGGTGTTTTTGTTCGTGATACTGACATAAATGAAGTGAATTTTTTCGTCTTTATCCATAATAGCAAATTTCTCCTATATTATACAGAGAAGGGGTCTGGGTGTATGTATGTATGTATGTATGTATGTATGTATGTATGTATGTATGTATATATATATATATATATAAATATATATATATATATATATATATATATATATATATATATATATATATATATATATATATATATATATATATATATATATTCCGGTCACGCTTGGCTCTCTCCATCCCTCATGTAGGGGGAGAGGAAGCAATATATATATATATATATATATATATATATATATAGTTATAAATAATATATATATATATATATATATATATATATATATATATATATATATATATATATATATATATATATATATTCCGGTCTCGCCTAAGAGGGAGAAGAGGGAGTAGTCATACCTTGGTGAGAAAGGGGTGCCCGTGTGTTCATATCTAAATATTTAGCCATTATTTTGAGGGGACGCGTATACTAATTTAAAATCATTGCTTATATGTAAATAACTCCAGGACTCTTCGCTAGTGAGAGGAAGGACGCTGGTGACTGGTACAACGCAAACATATGCTAAGCGATGTTAAAGTCAATTTCTTATAATGAGGCGCATTTGCACCGGACTCGCAGGGGTGTCCTTTAAGCTCGGAAAAGTTTCCTGATCGCTGATTGGTTGGAGAATATCATTCTAACCAATCAGCTAGCAGGAAACTTTTCCCGAGCTAAAAGGGCACCCCTGCGAGTCAGTGCAAATCTGCCTCATTAAAAAAAATTATGTATAGGTAGGGCAGTCGATCGGGACAACGGTCCATTAAAAAGAAGGAAATGGAAAAAGGCACGTTGATAGAAGAGGCGTATGCTTGATAAACAAATAACAACCTAAGATAGAAAATAAATAAATAGTTTAACAATGAAAAATATAAAATTGAATATATTTACAAACTTATAAGAAGGCCATCTTCCAATGCGAACTTATAAAATGACACTGACATCAGGAACTACTGCTCCTTCAAGAATCCTGCTGAGGATGTAATGAAGCTCATGTCTTGGATTTATGTGAAACTCTTCCGATATAATGGTTTAATGGAAATATTATGATGGCTGTACTGAAAAAAAAAATGAGATTTAATAATATTACTAACTAACTGAATTTTACCAAGAGACGAGAAAAAACTTGTTAATTAACTGTAATTATTTTTCATATTTTCCGAAATTATTTAATAATCAACTCCTAATTATATAGGATGTTTGATATGAATTATTTCGTGGGTTTAAAAACCTTATCAAAACAAAAAATAATATTTCGGTCTTTCACACATCATTCCAATATATTAATACTTAAGATTTCATAAAAATATGTAACGTAAAACCTCAAATATGTTTCCTATTTCTTACTCCACTGTCTCTCACAACATTGTGTGCATATAAATGTCTAATACTCATTGAACTCGGGGCTTAAAACTGACTGGTGTCAACAAAACACATTTACATATAAATAGCATTTCTACTAATTGGATTAAGCATAATTTGAATCTATATATACATACCTCTTATTAAAGGAATCTACACAATCTGATCAGAAAATTTGACCATGATGCAAATTCCATAGACCAATTGAAAATACAAGAAAGTACTTTACCACAATGCCAATTCCA
Organism: Palaemon carinicauda; assembly: GCF_036898095.1. NCBI lineage: Eukaryota > Metazoa > Arthropoda > Malacostraca > Decapoda > Palaemonidae > Palaemon > Palaemon carinicauda. The sequence goes on along the minus strand of NC_090752.1, from coordinate 60,691,761 downwards.
TAGACCAATTGAAAATGGCATTAAATAAAAAAGAATTGAAGACGGACTTTTTTCGAAATGATTTTGAATAAACTGGAAAATATCTTAAAATAAAACCTACAGGAATAAAAAAAAACTGCCAAGAAACAAAAGAGCTGAAGTTTCTTCGGAGTAAGTGATAAACAAAACACACGCAAAGCTCTTTTCAAAAACTTTGAACGTCCTGGAGAAAACAGCTGGAGAAACATTTGCAGAGAAAGACTTCGGGCGAGGAATAAAAAGGATTGACGAAGCTCCAGTCCCAAACTTGGGGATGAACCCCCATTAAAACCAGTTGCCGGTTGTTTTGTTACGTTTTGTGGGTGTGTGTGTGTGTGTGTGTGTGTGTGTGTGTGTGTCAGCATTTTTAGAATTGAACAAAGGAAAATATTTGCTAAAAGTTTCCTGCATCGTCAGGAACACTCTGCCTGTCTGTCTGTCTGAGAGTGTCTTATTATTATTATTATTATTATTATTATTACTTGCTAGACTACAACCCTAGTTGGAAACGCAGGATGCTATAAGCCCTAGGGCTCCAACAGGGAAAATAGCTCAGTGAGGAAAGGAAAAAAGGAAAAGTAAAATATTTTAAGAAGAGTAACAACATTAAAATAAATATCTCCTATATAAACTATATAAACTTTAACAAAACAAGAAGAGAAATTAGATAGAAGAGTGTGCCCAAGTGTACCCTCAAACAAGAGAACTCTAACCCAAGACAGTGGAAGACCATGGTACAGAGGCTATGGCCCTACTCAAGACTAGAGAACAATGGTTGGATTTTGGAGTGTCCTTCTCCTAGAAGAGCTGCTTACCATAGCGTAAGAGTCTCTTCTACCCTTAGCAAGAGGAAAGTGGCCACTGAACAATTACAGTGCAATAACCCCTTGGGTGAAGAAGAATTGTTTGGTAAACTCAGTGTTGTCAGGTGTATGAGGACAGAAGGGAATAGGCCAGACTATTCGGTGTATGTGTAGGCAAAGGGAAAATGAACCGTAACCAGAGAGAAGGGTCCAATGTAGAACTGTCTGGCCAGTCAAAAGAAGACATAGCTCTCTAGTGATAGTATCTCAACGGGTGGCATAGTTTTAACAAAAGCAGTTGGTACCACATTCACGTCAATTGATTAGAAATGACTAATTATTAGTACTGTCTGATAACTTTTAACTACCCGATAAGTGATAACCTTGTGATATAAGTATTACTACCGAATAAGTGCTAACCTTGTGGTAATAAAGAGTGTCACCTGATAAGGGATAACTTTGTGGTAATAAAGAGTGCCACCTGATAAGGGGTAACCTTGTGGTAATAAGTATTATTACCTAATACTTGCTAACCTTGTGATATTAAGTAGCACTACTTGACAAGTTATTATTATTATTATTATTATTATTATTATTATTAGCCAAGCTACAACTCTAGTGGGAAAAGTAAGATGCTATAAACCAAAGGCTACAACAGGGTAAAATAGCCCAGTGAGGAAAGGAAATAAGGAAATAAATAAACGATATAAGAAGCAATGAAAAATTAGAATAAAATATTCTTAAAAAACATTAACAACATCAAAACATAATTAACATATAGACTATAAAAAGTCTTATGTCAGCCTGTTCAACATTAAAACATTTGCTGCAACTTTGAACTTTTGAAGTTCTACTGATTCAACTACACGATTAGGAAGATTATTCCACAAGTTGGTAGCAGCTGAAATAAAACTTCTAGAATACTGTGTAGTATTGAGCCTCATGATGGAGAAGGTCTGACTATTATAATTAACTGCATGCCTAGTATTACGAACAGGATGGAACTGTCCAGGAAGATCTGAATGTAAAGGATGATCAGAATTATGAAAAATCTTATGCAACATGCATAATGAACTAATTGAACGATGGTGTCAGAGATTAATATCTAGATTAGGAATAAGAAATTTAATAGACCGTAAGTTCCTGTCCAACAAATAAAGATGAGAATCAGCAGCTGAAGACCAGACAGGAGAACAATATTCGAAACAAGGCAGAATGAAAGAATTAAAACTCATCTTCAGAATAGATTGATCACCGAAAATCTTAAAAGATTTTCTCAATATGCCAATTTTTTGTGCTATTGAAGAAGTCACAGTCCTAATGTGTTTCTCAAAAGTAAATTTGTTGTCGAGAATCACACCTAAAATTTTAAAAGAGTCATACAGAGTTAAAGAAACATTATCAAGGCTGAGATCCGGATGTTGAGGAGCCACTGACCATAACCTACTTACAATCATACTTTGAGTTTTGCTCGGATTCAACTTCATACCCCATAATTTGCACCATGCACTAATTTTAGCTAGATATCTATTAAACAACTTGGGTTCTAATACATCTTACCGCAAGGTTTCGGACCACCCGAGTTATGGTTTTGAACCCCTCGGAGATGGATATGCTCTCTAAATAGTGGATGAGCTTGATCGTTCTTGAAACTGAGGGTGTCAACACACCCTCAGATTAGTTTTTTCAGAGTTGTATCACTGTAATAGCGATTAGCAAAGAAAAGACAATCCTGCTCTTGGAATTGTCAATGGTTTGCGGTATATATAATGACATTTCTATTACAAGACACCAGCGTTGCTATCTAGGAGGTTGTGGACCCTTTGGTGAGGTGGAGTCCCTAACTGACTAATGGATCTCCTCTCTTGAGTTTAAAGGATTAAAGGTTTAAAGGCCGCTCATGAATAGCAGAGGCAAAGGACAGTGACATTGCTCTTGCAAGCAGGACAATGCCCTAGATTCCAAGAAACTGACCATATATACATATGATTATCGCCCAAGCCCCTCTCCACCCAAACTAAGACAAAGGAGTGCCAGGAAATGGGAGCTGATGACTCAGTAAGTAGACCTATAGGCTCCCCCAAACCACTCCATCCTTAACTCATGAGGATGGTAAGGTTGCAGCGACCTAAGGAACTAACGAGTATGAGTGGGACTCGAACCCCAGTCTGGCGATCACTAGGCAAGGACGTTACCAACAGGCCACCACAATCAGAAATACAGTACATTCCTTGTGGATACCGGGAAAAGAAAATAATTACTTTTTTGTCACTGCGTGGTGTAAGTTTAACTAAATGGGTATCCAGTGATATATGGATCTTAGTCCCATGCCCTGTATCATTCTTGCAAAGAACCAGAGGAAAAATATACCTACATAGTTTGCCAGACGTCTGTTTCCCTTCTAAGATAGGCTTAAACTTAAGGATACTGCCTAGCGATTTTGCAAAAGGTCATTACAAATGGCAAGTTAGCCCTAATTCCCTTTTCCTGACCCTACATACGAAAGTACTCATTTAGAATTGGGTTGAGTGATTGGCGGTATCCCAGGAGAGATTCAAAGACCCAGCAAACTTAAAATGCACACTCCAGTCACCTCAACTTTATCGATTAAGGATCCGTAATAGCATATCCTCTTTCCTAACGTCCAATTTAATGCCATTCCATATTTTGTAATTGGTAATTGGGCCATTAGGTTATGCTGATGATACTCTTGACTGCTGCCTTCATTGTTTACCACATGGTATTGTGCGTTTGGATGTTGATAGTGGATGGTGCGATTATTTCACGGATAACCTTTCAAAGATTCCAATGATTCAATTTTCGCCATTTACATTGCATTCATTTACAGTGAAGCTTGATTTATGGAATTTGGGCCATATGACCCAGTGCTGGGGCCATGGAGACCATTAAACATGAAGGT